>NW_022154798.1:0-63102 GCF_001633185.2 Quercus lobata
GAGTGAGCACAGCAGTAATATAGAAGCATAAACAATGATAAAATAGTTGATAAAGAAGAGAATAGCAAAATAGATATAGTCAAAATAGATTAAAACAGGGTATGGAATATAAAACTGAAACAAATAAAATCTTACTTGAAAATACTTCTGTCTTTGATTATACTTGAAAACAAACTGTCTTTCTTACAAGCTTTGAAAATAAACACTGTCTGAAGAGTTACAAGATTACAAAGTAAAATCTGTAAAGGGTTACAAGGTTGTCTGTCTGGAAAGGTAAGGTTACAAGATTACAAAAAGAAAAAGTAAAGTACAAAAGTCTTTCTAAAGGGAGAGTAAAAAGTCCTTTCGGGGAAAAGGGAAGGAAAGCTAAAGTTTTCTGAGGATTGGGGACCTTGGAATTGGACCTGTAATTTGAACCTGTCTTCTGTCTTCGAAGTCTGTCTATTTATAGATAAAGTGAACCATGGTAAGTCTTCAAAAGTAACCTGAGTTAGGTGAAGTGAACTCAAGTTAATCTGTCGGCAGAATCTTGAACAGTAAAAGTCTGTCTGCATGTGAATAATATTCTGTCAAAATATCTTTGAAAATATCTTTCTGGATCTGTCTGCACCTGTCTGGACTGTAATGGATCTGTCTGGAAGCTATTCATGCATGTCGATGAATAGTGATCTGTCGCTGGTGAATAGTGATCTGTCGCTGTTGTCTGTCGGAAGAGTATTCTGTCTGGAAGAGTATTCTGTCTGTCTGTGCCTTCTATCTATCTGTCTGTCAATCTGTATCCGCGTAGTTATCATAATCTAGCGGATCAGTGTTATCCTCATATTGCTCATGCTCGTGGAGCACTCCATAATCATTACATAGGGCACAGTATGAAATAGGAACGAAAACAGGAACATGATCCTTGGCTGTCATCAATCTGGGGTCTTTAACAATCCTTCTTTTCCCAATGATCCTTCCTGCTGAAGGTTTTGGGCCATACACAGCTATTCTGTCGGTGTAGCCATATAAATGAAAACCTCTATCTAATTCTTTCTGTTCTTCATAAATCTTATTACTCATGAAATTAGACCATTCTTGAGCCAAAGCACCTGGATCATCCAGTGATAAGTAAGTATCTCCTGTATACCAGTTATATTCAAGGATACCACACCAATCATGGATAAGGACTAAAATGTGTGCTGGCTGAGCTTCCATATAATAGCTAGTGTCCTAAACTGGAAGAGTACTCCAGATTTCTATCTTCATATAATTAAGTCCTCCAATCTGTGCTGCTGCTTCTTGGATGACTCTGGGAAATAAACTAATCTGATTTGCCGAAGTAATGGTCAATTTTCTGATAAACCCTGCTTCAAGCATTTCAGATAACCATAAGGGATCACAGATTACTGGATCTTCTGTTTCTGTGTTGATAAGTAATCCCGGGTAGGGATCAAATCTGTCTCCTGTTCTTTCATAAACTCTGTCTGAATTTCCAAAACTGTCATACCATTTAGCCTTATGAGATAACCACATATCACCTGTCATGTCTTCTGTTTTGATAAATGCTGTAGAGACTAATACTTTAAAAAGATGCATCCATCTGTCATAAGAACTTGTTATAGCTTTATGAGTTAAAATATTCTGTTGGATTTCAGGGGGTAAGGTTCTAATAGCAAGTCTCGTTTTTTGCTGAATCTTAGGGTGGAGCTTTGAAAAGCTTGTTCCCATAAGATAGCTTTTTAGAGACTGTAGTTCTGTCTTTGTGGAGCTTGAATCTCCATCCTCCTTGCCAGGGAGTTGACAACCGAGTGCTTCAATAAATGCCCCGGTGCTAACAAGATGTAATTCCAAAGCCTGAAGGGTCATTTGGAATAAGGGTTTCTGTCTGAGGGTGAATGCTGCCTGTAAATTATCAAGAAGTAGTTTAATATGAAGAGGAAGGTCTGTAAATTTTCCGTCTTGAAACATAAGATTGCTGTCGAGCACTTTTTGCAAAATTACACTTTTATTACCACATGAATACATTGCCTCTGCTAGCAACGTATCCTGAAGGGATATTGTCTCTATCGAGACGCCTTCATGCATATCCGAAATTTTGACTGAGGGCTTTCGGAAACCTCTGGGTTGCACCGCTGGTGCCTTGCCCTTGTCTGTTTGAGAGAATCTTTTACTCATGGTGGTCTGCAATTGGGTTTTTGGAAAAGGATTATATTTGGAATAAATAAAAATTTCTTTTGAAATTATTCTGTCAATGTCTTTCTGTGAAATTCTTTTGAAATATTTTATAAGAAAAGTAATAAAAGCATTTACAAAACAAACAACATTTATAAAACAAACTTTTCTTTGTACACTTTTGTGCTCTTGCTGAGTAGCAATAATATTAGAGTAGTAATGATGGGATCTATCAGGATAAGTGATTTTCAGAATATTTCTAATAGCTAGTATGCATGTACTACTATATATCCCTTCGTAAAGTCTTTCATTACTAGGACAATATATCAGGGGATTAATTCTGTCTATGGAGAGATTAAATCTGTCATTATTCAAGAGATTACCACAATTAATATTTTCTTTAATGATCAATAAAGAAGAGTCTGTCAAAGCTTCTTTTATTAAAATATCTGTTATATGAATATTTAAAAATGCTATAAAGGGTGTACATCTGTCATTTAGTACTTCTATCAGTCTATCAATATGTCTGTCATTATTATTAAAAGAAATAATAATTTTACCATCTATATTCTGTGTGGGGCCAATAGTCTCAAATTGCCATCTGTCAGTCCATATACTATTAGTCCATGCATATTGATTACAAAAGACTATATTCATATCTTCGTCTTTTATGCATTCTTCTGTAGATTGGACTTTTTGTAAGAAGGGAGAATAAAAACATATCTCTGTCTCTTTGTCTTGTTTATCTTTCTTTTTGTCATTTTCTATCAATTGATTAACAAATAGCATTTCTGCCAAACTTCTTTCAGTTCTATAGATTTCTCTAACGTTGATATCTGTTAAAATAGTAACCTTTTTGGAAGACTGTATTTCTGTCAAGACAAGTGGTACAATGAATTTAAAGAATATATCTTTCCCTAACGCATTAGTTTTAATTTCTTTATCTGTCATTAAAAAAGGATAAACTAAAGTTATAAAAGGAGTTCCTAAAATAATTTTAAAAGGAAAGTCTTTAATTAAAACAAAGGCTGTCTCAAAATATATTCTGTCATGGCATATATCAACAATAGGTATTTTATAATTAATTACTAGTTTTTCTCTATTGGCCTGAATTAATCTTTCAGATGATTTATCATAATACTTTAAGGGTATTAATCTTTCTTGTATATAATTTATATCAACACCTGAATCTGTCAAAGCAATTTCTGTCAAAGAAAACTGTCTAGTAATTTCTGTATACCGTATTTGGAGAATTACTCTGTCAATTAAACTTAAGAAATTCTGTCTATCAAATTTATTACTATTGTTTGAAACATTAATATCTGTAACTTCTTTATCTGTAGGAGGAACAAGGGGGTCTAGCATGGAATTAGAAAATTCTTTTACAATATCATGTTTATTTATGTCTGTCGGATTTTCTTCTTTAATTTCTTTAATTTCCTTTTTTACCATTTCTTCTTCTGTCAGTAGAGCTATTGGTTTTATCTCTACACCATCTTGTATTAATTTCATTTTTAATAAATATTCATTCTTGTCTTTTTCTTTCTTGGCTTTTTCTTTCTTTCTACAATCCGTAACATGGTGACCATATTTCCTGCATCTAATGCAAGCAATAGGTATTTCTATAGTGTCTTTCAATTTTAATAAATATTCTTTCTTGTCTTTATAGTGATTTGGTAGATTTTCTATCAATTTTATTATTATGTCTTTTTGTTTTCTTTTTCTTTTATTAATCTTAAGTGGATTGGTTGATTTTAACTCTTTCTTTACTTGATCTATCTCTTTTTGACTAACATTAAATATTTCCATTAATTCATTTATTATATCTTTCTCAAATTCTAATTTACTAATTTGTTTAATAATTCTATTATGTCTGTCACATTGTTTTTTAGTATGTCCATATCTTTTACATTTATGACAAATAGTACTATTAACATGTCTGTCAGTTTTCTCATTATCTGATAGTTCTGTAGTATTTAAAACTATTATGTCTCTTAATCTGTCTGTTTCTAAAGGTAAACTTAAAAGTTCTATCTTTTTAGCCAATTCTATTAAACTGTGGTTTTCAGTTCTGTCAATTATTTTAAGTCTCTCATCAATTTCTTCTTTAAAGCTATTACTCTTTTTGTCTTTTACTTCCATCTTTACTTTTACTACACTATCATAATTATTTTGCCTACTATTGTTGACTTTTTCTTTTTGTCCTTCATGTCTCATCTTTTCCTCTATTTCTATCTTCCTACGTAGTGTTTCCTTACTACTATTTTCTTTTGGCATGTCTTTCTCTACATCTTTACTATTTTGTCTTTCATGTAATTCTTTCAAACTATCATCATAACTTCTAAAACTATCATCTTTTAAACTATCATCTTTTCTCTCTTTCATTGTCATGTTTCTTTGTTTTACTATGTCTATCACTTTTCCTGCATCTTCTCTATTCTGTCGTTCAAACCTTTCTTTCATCTTTTTTACTATTCCTTTTTTTATTATTTCTTTATTATTATCTATTAGCTTCTCATGTAAAGATTCTTTCTTGTCTGTCTCTATTAGGCTCTTTTGTCTATCTGTGTCTAGTACCGAACTAGAAATTTCTTTTAGTCTGTCATTTTCTATAGTACTTCTATCTTTTATACGTGTTACTCTTTCCTTAATAGGGCCAATTTCTAATCTGTCAGTTGCTTTTAATGTCTGTAAATTCTTATCTATAACTTCTTTTGAATTACTATTATTAAACCAATTATCTGTCATAGTTTCTATAAAAGATGATCTATGATGGGGTCCAAATTCTACTTCTTTTTTAAAATGTGAATTTAAAGCTTTCATTCTTTCATAGAGGTCCAAAAAGCTATCATTTTTCTTTTCAACTTTAGTATATCTAGCAAATCTATCAATATTTTCCAAGGCTTCCAATTTTCTATTAATTTTGTCTAAAAAACTATTATTGTGTTTATTAGTCTGTCGGTTGATTTTATCTTCTATTAAATTACTCCAATTATTTGTGTTACCATTATTATAGTTATAATTATCCATTTCACTGTCAGAATCAGTTTCATAATCCATATCACTATTTGACCAATTATCATCTATATCTGTGCTCTGATACCATTGACTACCCAGGAGTGAGCACAGCAGTAATATAGAAGCATAAACAATGATAAAATAGTTGATAAAGAAGAAGATAGCAAAATAGATATAGTCAAAATAGATTAAAACAGAGTATGGAATATAAAACTGAAACAAATAAAATCTTACTTGAAAATACTTCTGTCTTTGATTAAACTTGAAAACAAACTGTCTTTCTTACAAGCTTTGAAAATAAGAGCTGTCTGAAGAGTTACAAGATTACAAAGTAAAATCTGTAAAGGGTTACAAGATTGTCTGTCTGGAAAGGTAAGGCTACAAGATTACAAAAGAAAGTAGAGTACAAAAGTCTTTCTAAAGGGAGAGTACAAAAGTCTTTCGGGGAAAGGGAAAGGAAAGCTAAAGTCTACATAAAGGACCAGTATATTTTAACTGTTATCCTAACTTTGCTTTAAGCCTATCTGACAGAAATATTATGGATGCTTTAACTTTAAATGTAAAAACAAATGGTTATTACATGAAAGAAGGCTCAGAACCCTTAGCTATTATTTATAGAATTTATTATAAACTAATGAAAACCACTTTAGACCCTCAATCCATAGTTGATCCTTCCCCTAAAGGACAGACTCTCCTTATGCAAGCCTCAACCCGGAATACTAGATTGCGGGTACCTCAACAAATACAGTGGAAAGATATAACCCTCCCTGAAAGATGGCAACTTGAAGCTATTGCCCCCACACCAAAAATAGAAAACACTGAACCAGACTTCATAGCCCAAAATACAGATGGTACAGTTATTATTTCTTTTAATAATAATGACAGATATACTGATAGTCTTATAAGACCTAGTAGTTCTACAGGCAAAAAGACCCCAATGATGTTTACCCCTAGAAGCTCCTTTTCCTCTAGGACACCTTTCTCTGATTCCAGACCTTTACCTCCCCAGAATCTTCCTCCAGTTATACACCTTCCCCCTATAAATACTAAGAAAACCCCTATTCAGACAGAGCCAGCTTATTATCCGACAGATACCACACAACCTACCCCTAATGTTCACCAACCTCTTTATCAACCCCAACCTCAACCTGATTCTCCTACCCACACAGATATATTAGGATTTACAGATGATAGACAAATTAATGTCTTATCTAAAGAATTTGTTTTAGATAAAGAACTATTAAAATATGATTATTTAAAACCGGAAAATAATGACAGAAAGAACCAATTTTTTGAAGAATATAATGAACATGAAAGAAACAATTTAAGAACTAAGTATTTTGAAATGATGACAGATTTACAGACACACTTTAGTTTCTTTGACTTTTTGGACTATCATAACAAAAAAATAAGTGTAATAGAGAAAATATTATCATGGACAAGGACAGAAAATCATGAGAAAGTGTATCAGACTTATCCACCATTTGAATCAATTATATTGAGTCAAAATAGTGGAGTCCAAGTTTTGGCTACACCTATTAAAAGACCCAGTCTAAGTGATGATAATAAGAATCTAGACAGTATAATTCAACAGAACAATTACACCAATACTTATCTAAAAACTATTGGTCAAAAGTTACAAGAGATAGAAGACAGACTCATACCCCCTTCTACTTCCATAAAAAAAGAAAACACGTCTAATACCCCTTTATTTATCCCTCATGAGATACCTCCTCACCTTAGAGCACCTTTAAAGAAACCCATGACAGAGAAAACTGATAATTTACTTAATGAAATAAATAAAAAATTAGACTTAATGAAATTAGAATCATCAAAGGATATGGAGCCATTAAAAAATAAGAATATTATAACACTAAATACAAAAGGAAGAACTGACTCTTCAGAGGATGAAGAATCAGAAGACAATCAATTGACAGATTTGACAGATATAAATAATTTGGAATCACAATTTACAGATAAATTACGGATTAATAAATTAATTTTAGCATCTTCATCACAAGATCGTAAAAAAGGAAAAATTGATGACTTATACCCCAGAAAGAATTGGTGTCCTAAGCCTACTCCCCCTGATTTACAATTTGAAGAAAGACATACTTATGTTAATTCATCTTATTTGCCAGATTTAATTTATGAATGGAATATTGATGGAATGTCAGAATATGAAATAATAAACCTTTTACATGAGATGACTTTGCTCACTAATGTTTATAAAAATCATGGAAAACAAGATCATCAGATAGCTCATTTAATAGTCACTGGTTTTACTGGCCAGTTGAAAGGCTGGTGGGATCATTATTTAAATAATGATGACAGAAATGGAATATTGACAGCTGTTAAAAGAGAAACAGATGGAAGTGTTATAATGACAGATAGACAGCCTTCACAAGATGCAGTTAATACTTTAATTTTTACTATAACTAAACATTTTGTTGGTGATCCCAATCAATATAAAGAGAGAGCTTCAGATGTTTTAATTAATTTAAGATGTCCACAACTTTCAGATTTTAGATGGTATAAAGATGTTTTTATTTCAAAAGTTTTAAGTAGGAATGATTGCCAACAGTCCTACTGGAAAGAAAAATTCATTGCTGGTCTACCCTATTTCTTTGCTCAGAAAGTTAGACTTGATATAGTTAATAATGACGGAACTATAGACTATCCTAGCCTAACATATGGAGACATAATATCTTCAATTAATAAAACAGGTTTATGGCTATGTAATGACTTAAGGTTAAAAAACCAGATAGAAAAAGAAAAAAGATTTGCTAAAAAAGAGCTAGGAACTTTTTGTGAGCAATACGGTTTTGATCCATTAATTGCTCCCTCTAGGAAAAGAAGAAAAGAAAAGAAAGATGACAGAAGTGATAGATATGATAGATATAAGAACAATAATAGAAGATATTATAAAAGTAAAGACAAGTCTAAAGACAAGAAAGAAGAGTCCAAAAGAAAGAAATATGATAGACGTAGGGAAAGTGACATTACTTGTTTCAAATGTGGGAAAAAGGGACACACTAGCAGATACTGTAACTTTCAAAGACAGATAAATAAACTTGATATATCAAAAAATTTAAAGGATAAATTAATGCGGATAACAGAACTGACAGATAGTGATGAAACAGATAATGAAATTCACCAGATAGATAATAGTAACAGTACTTCATCCTCCTCTATAGATGTTTCTTCACATGATGGAAATGTTCAATTATGTAACTGTAATAATATTGATAATTGTTATTGTAAAAGAAAATTAAAAATATGTGTCTTAACAAAACAAGAAGACATAATAATGGATTTGATAGATAAACTTCCAGACCTACAATCTAAAAAAGATTATTTATCTAAATTAAAAGAATCTTTGACTGAAACTGATAGATTTGAAATAGATCTAAAAGATTATAAGTCAACTTATAATTTTACAGAAATTACTGATAGATTTAAACCCAATAAACCTATAACTGTGACAGACCTACAAATAGATATTAATAACCTAAAAAATGAATTGAAAAAATTAAAATCAGAAAATTTCATATTAAAAGGCATGGTTGAACAGATAACTGCACAAGTAATCAGCATGAAAGATAGAATTAAATATTGTAATGAACCTTTGACAGACTCCTCTCTTCTTGACAGGCATAATTATACTGATGAAAGTTCTCATAAAGAAGATGATAAAGATGAATTTTTAAATATAATTGACAGAATGATATTTCAGAAGTGGTACACAGAGATAACTTTGGTAATCCATAAAGAATTTTCATTAACTGTTATTGCCCTTGTTGATTCAGGTGCTGATATGAATTGCATACAAGAAGGATTAATACCCTCTAAGTATTATGAATCAACGACAGACAGATTAACTCAGGCTAATGGTGATAGACTTAAAATAAGTAATAAACTAACTAAGGCATACATATATAATAATGGAATCAAGTTCAGAACACCTTTCTTCTTAACAGATAAGTTGTCCTCTAAAGTTATATTAGGAAATACTTTTTTGGCTTTAATCTACCCTTTCTTCACGACAGATAATGGAATATGTACTGATGTTTTAAAGACAGAAGTTTTCTTTAAGTTCCTCCTACCTCCATTCCCCAAAGATATACACTTATTGAAAGAAATTTCCATCTCAAAAGATAAAAGTGATGATGAGATTCCTACAATGACAGACTTAGTAATAGATGATGATGAGATTCCTACAATGGTAGATAATACTGTTCTACCCAGTAGCAGAAGTACTTAAGTACATATATACTTAAGTATGTATATATATATATATATATGTATATATATATATATATATATAAAAAAAAAGATTTCCTACTTTTGTTGACTATTCTAGTCTTTCTTTTGTTCCTACGTATCTTTTGTTCCTATGCATCTTTCCATCATTTCCCCTATCCCTTTGCCAGGATCTTTGTCTTGTACTATAGATTCATGACTTTAGTTTATTCTTGTCCTTTCTCATCATATATTTTACCATTTCATAATAACCTTTAAATAGTTAATTTTAAAATTAACGGTCAATTGCCTGGCAAGCAAGATAGCCATTCTAAGGCTAAAATTTCAGACCAAATCCTGCCAAAAATAGAAATCTTTAATACAGATTTCAATTAAAGCATGAAGGCGTCTCAATAGAGATAATATCCCTTCAGAATACAGGGTCAGAAATGACAGTGTATTCAAATGGATAGACAAATTAACAGACAAGATAGACACTGCGCCTTGCGCCAGATTAGATACAGACAGATGAAATCCTCCTTCATCCTCTCCAAACTACAGGACTCATGTGACAGAAGGAGACAAAAAGAAGACAAGAGACAGATAGATACAAAAAGAAGACAAGAGATCAAAAGATAAATCCAGAAAGATATTTTAGCAGAATATTGTTAGTACGCAGATTCTCACAGACAGAAAAGATACTGTTCACCAGCATGCGTACCCGGACAGACTGCCAGATAGACTTTTACTGTTCAAGATTCTACTGACAAATACCGACAGATAGACCTTTACTGTTCAAGATTCTACTGACAGATACCGACAGAAAGACTTTTACTGTTCAAGATTCTACCGACAGATACCGACAGATAGACTTTTACTGTTCAAGATTCTACAGACAGATTAACTTGAGTTCACTCTACTTAACTCAGGATACTTTTGAAGACTTACCATGGTTCACTTTATCTATAAATAGACAGACTTCGAAGACAGAAGACAGGTCCAAAACTTAGGTCCAAAATTCTAGGTCCAAATTTTAAGTTTCCATTCCAAGGTCCAAGATAGCCCTCTCCCTCAGAAAGATTTTATAGCTCTCCTTTTCCCCGAAAGACTTTTGTACTCTCCCTTTGAAAGACTTTTGTACTTTATTTTCTTTTGTAATCTTGTAGCCTTACCTTTCCAGACAGACAATCTTGTAACCCTTTACAGATTTTACTTTGTAATCTTGTAACTCTTCAGACAGCTCTTATTTTCAAAGCTTGTAAGAAAGACAGTTTGTTTTCAAGTTTAATCAAAGACAGAAGTATTTTCAAGTAAGATTTTATTTGTTTCAGTTTTATATTCCATACTCTGTTTTAATCTATTTTGACTATATCTATTTTGCTATCTTCTTCTTTATCAACTATTTTATCATTGTTTATGCTTCTATATTACTGCTGTGCTCACTCCTGGGTAGTCAATGGTATCAGAGCATATTGGCTTACTTGTTTATCCAATGAAAAATAAGGAAAAAAATGCTTCGTCCACAAAATTTTTTACAAACACTTTTGCAACAAGTCCTAAGTAGCTGGTTCTTACTGGCTGCTATAGATGACAAAAAAGTAATTTCAATGGTGGGATCAAATTAGAACTAGTAACGACTTAACACTTAGAATTTGTTGTAAAAAATATTGTGAATGTAGCACTTATAAAAAAAAAAAAAAAAACAATACAAAAAATTCACAACATTTTTCACAATAGTTGAGTTGACAAACTTTTACTGGCTCTCATTTAGATCCACCACTATCATCACTCTTTCATTTACCACTATTAATTTGTCACATCAACAGGTGTGAAAAGTTTTGTTAATTTTTTTGTATCTATAAACTTTCTATAAAAAAAAAATTATACACCATTCATGTTAATTAGTAGTACTTTCGCATCTAAAACAATACAATAGAGTTTAAGTAATATTTAATTTTTTAAGTCATATTTAAATATATAAAAGGCCTCAATTTTAGTTTTCATCCTAGGCCCCCAAATGCATCAAGCCACCCCTACAATCAAAACAAGGAAATTTATACTTATTTTCTATCGTTTCACTTTTTCATTCTCTATATCAAACATACATGGTGAAAAATTAAATTCTTTTCTATCCTCGTAGCATTTTCCATCATCCCAACCAACAATGCAGGAGGATTGTATGAAGAGAATACTATCATGTTTAAATGTAATAGGTGTATAACCGCCTCTTCCATGTATTGGATTCTATAATTGTGGGGACTACCTTTATGTGAGGAGGAGGTTGTACTTGTATACCATTATACTTTATACAAACTCAGTGTGAAAAGTCTAACAAGCATGCGATTTATTTGCCTTGCACACTAATTTGTTATTCATTTAATAAATTATTTTGAAGTAATACAAACTGCAAAGTTTTCCTCCAAATTGGGTTGAAATAATCTTATCTAACCCATTACTTGGCAACTCATAAGAACATCAACATACATTAAAGCACAATATTTATAAAAATATATAAATAAGTTATGTAACTATTAAATAAGTTATGTAACTAAAAATATGCGTATATAGTTTTTTTTAAAATTGTCATGTGGTGGTGGATTGGAGAAACATTTTGTTATTTGAGAAAATAATTTTGAGAGGAACTAAAAAGGAGAATTTCACTCCTTTGATGACAATGAGTAGACTTTCGTTTCACCTACGCATATTGTAAAATATGACATAGAAAAAAAAATAAAAAATTCGTGTGGTTTTTTCATAAAATATATACCCATTAAGTTTTGAGTGTACACTTAAACCTCGTTGCATTCTTTGTGTGTAAACTATTGCACATTTGATAATATAAACAACGAAGGACAAGGTTTCTTTCCAAACTAAACCCTTCAAAATTCTCCTATATCTTTTTGTTGAATATGAATTTTAAAAATCTAACTGTTAGATTGTATTTTCTTAGCACACATGTCAATTTTTTTTTTAAATTAGATGTTATTTATTATTTGATCAATTGACTTAGCTTTATTCATAATTTTAGACTACAAAAACTTGAAATTTAAACATTTAATTGATAATATAGCTATTGACCTTTGATCTTCTTGAAAATTTTCAAGCCTAGAGGATATTATAAGAACATTCAATCCAACAATTACATTTCTAAAATTCATATCCAAAGAAGAGTTTGAAAGATTTCTCTCCAAACTAGTTTGGAGAGAAACCTTTTCCGACAAGGAATTGTTCATGTGATGACGCATGTCACTCCTTAAATTCTTAAAACCTAATGGGTGTAAGGGTTAACCCACCCAAAAATCCCATTTCCCCTTTTCTTTTCTATTCTTTATATATATATATATATATATACATATATAATGCAAGCCTACACATTCAAATAGACACTACTCCTAAGCAACTCCTTCAGACACAAGCCCTTCCACCTCTTTTTTTTTTTTTTTTTTTTTTTTTTTTTTTTTTTTACAGGATAGAAATTCTATTTTAGGCTAATCTAAGTGTATATATGTGTGGAACTCCCTCTTGGAAACTTAAATCTCGACTCTTACCCCCCATATCCTACAAGTATTTATACTTGTGGAAAGACCATTGTGCTAAGGGTGCAAGGTGGTCTCTTTCACCTTTTCTATTACACTTTTTTTTTTTTCGTTTTCAAAATGTTATTGTGGGGGGTAAAAGACCGGAAAACCCATGTCAATATCTACATTGGGCCAAAGGCCCAGTCCAAGGAAGAACCCCTCCTAGGCCATGGGAAGAACCCTCCTCGGCCATGGATGTAGCCGAGGACAAAAGGAGCAGCCTACTATTAGTAGTGACACTCCGGGTCATTCCACGGAATAGGGTAAGTACGAAGACAGAAAAGGACAACGGGAAGAATGGAAATATCTAAGAGAAAGCTGCCATTATTATTGTGCTTCGTACCTGACATACCCATGTCTCTTTGCCTTTACAACCACTCTCAACAACTTTAGGGATGGACAGATGGGACAAGGAGCAACGCAATGAATCTAAAAAGTGAGAGGAGGAAAGGGGGATATAAAAAGGATGGAATGGGAGGCAAAGGGGGGAGATCCCTACTGTCACGCCCCAAACCCGATACCCGAATTTGTGACCATGACCGGCATGCTAATATCAAGTTTAAACCTGATATTAACAAGAACCAACTTAACTTTTACAAAACTTTTCCAAAAACTTCTCTTTTTCTTTTCATACTTGTTTCTTTACTTCTTGATATAATTTTTCACTTGATAGTCAGAGCATCTACACCATACTCAAAATATAACATAATCCACCAGTCATTTGATTTCCATACTTTTACATAATACATCTCTTAATACTTTTAGGTATACAACTTTCATTTGATCCTAGAATACACAATAACTATAACGCTAACGTCAGAATGCTAGTTTAGGATCTATACATATAAAACTAAAACCAGCTTCTTCCAAACTCGACTAAGGCTCCCTCTGCTCCAAAATAAAACCTGTTAACTGAAAGAGTGGAAGGGGTGAGCTACACAGCTCAGTAAAGGTAAGATATATGAGAATTCAATAAGGATGCATGTAAATCAGATCATTTCATTCTATGAATATTCGAATAGGAGAACATCTTTTCATGCATAGTATTTAATACTATTCATAATAATAGTATACACTCTTCATAGAAAATAATTGTTCTCCTTTTTCTTATCGGTTTAATATTACCAAAACCTTTCGGATTAAACTTCTTTCACTTCCTACAAAGTCGCCATACATATATTCTCATTACAAGATAATTATTTTAACTTAAATCAAATAGTCGGCAACTTTGTATTAAGCTAGAAACAACTTGACTAATAAGAAAACTTTTCTTTATAAACTTCTTCTCATAGAATACTATAACTTTCATGATAATAAAACTTAACGTTTCATAAAAATAGATATCTGATAACTTTTAAACATAAACTTGTACTTTTATCAGAAACTTTACTTTTATAGCATAACAGAACTTCAGAAACTTTTATCTTTAATAAATAACTTTTCTTTTCATTAGAAACTTCTTCTTGCCATGAGAGCTTTCACTTTTCACAATGCATTTAAACAAAATAATTCTCTCATGATTAATAACATAACATAGCTGTTCATAACATATTGGTTAGTCCATGTCTGATAAGCTGTACAGAGAAGGCCTCATCACATTTGGAAAACCTCATGTGCATGATATTGTCCCCTTTGAGAGGCCTAATGGCACATCTCCTCCAGGTTTTGTTCCTCCCCGCCGTCCGTACACATTGGGGAGAAGGCCTTAGTCAGATTAGAGTTACGGGCAACCCCATTTCCTCTACTTTAAATGGCCTAGAGTTACGGGCAACCCCATTTCCTCTACTTTAAATGGCCAAACAGATAACATATTTCCATGGAAAGCCAATAATTAACCCCTACTGGCTGAGTTCAAATTATCAGAGGACATAACCCGAAAACATTTCATACTTTACATCATACTGAAATTTCTTATTTTGCATAACATTTCATAATAATAGCATTTCCATTCTTTTCATTAAACATCATGTTCGTGGAATCAATGATAGCATCAATATGCTTAAATCATATACATAAGTTTTTCGAAAGCTCACGAATATATCATTGTCAGAATAATGATTACATGCCATATCTCTAATCAAAAACATTTTAATGCATAACATACTTTAAAATAACCTCATGACTTACCAAATGCTCATATAACTTATCCCTTACCTGAAAGTAGAGGAACCGAGAGCCTAAAGTCGAAGGAGCTTAGACTTGGATATTGGTAACACCTAAACCAAATATCAAAACCTATTACTATCCATAATTCTTTATCATAAACTTCACATTCATCTCAAAGCCTATCTCTTAGAATCAAGGAAATCCTAATTCCCATCACATAAAGTTCCCCAAAACATATGATACAATCATCAAACACATTTGCAGCCAAACCACAGAGAAACCAATCCATAAAATTTATATATGCTTCAAACATACCAAAGGATGAGCTTATTAAATTATAGCTCAAAATATACACCCTAACTTGATAATTAAATTCACAAAGTTAGACATGTCCCTTACTATTCACTGTTCTATTCCAGCAGCATAGGCTCCATTTGTAAAATACAAACGGGCTGCTCAAACACATCCAATTGTCATGAAATTTTACATAACTACTCCCCTGTATGTCCAGTATATACCATAAAAATTTCGGAGTCAAAGCATAAACCCATGATTTACTAAAAATCACACAAGACAGCATACTCAAATCTGTCCTGTCAGAAATTCATGCAACTTATAAATTAAACCATTATTTTTATCTTCATCCAAATGCTGTGAGACCAATTCAATAACAACCAAAAGTGTCTTAAGTTTCATAGGAATTATCCCTAGCATCCAAATTCACTATATAAAATTTAATACATAATTTAACATGCATGAACACAGAATCTGTCACAGTGACAGCTTCAGAACATATTCTTACAAAATCAGCAACAAATAGCAATAGGTCTTAATTTCATTTGGGTATTTTTATACCTATAATTAACATACTAAAATATGTTATTAAACATTAAATAAACCATAATATCATTAAACCTTCAAATCACTAAAACAGAATCACCAATTCAACTTCCAAAAACAGAGCAGAGAACAAAGAGGGAAAGTAAGCAAAGAATTATACTATCCAAATACACAAAATCAGATGAGGTTTACTTACTTACCCACACACTTTGAAGATGAAACCTTAAGGCTAATTGTTTAATTTCTTCTTTAAAGAAACTAGAATTTTTGGTGAGGAAGGAAGGGAGAGATGTTGTTGTGTAAGGAGGGAAGAAGAAAGAACAAAGAAAGGGGAAATAGAGAAAGAAGAAAAGCAGCTGCTGGACTTCAGGAGCATCCAAGAAAATCAGAAAAGTAGGAAGACTTTTGGGGCTTGGATACGTGTATAGCTAGGGAAAAACAAATATCTCGCCCACTTGTCCAAATTTTCTTGCATTCACACTTATATGTGTATATATATATATATATATATATATATAAAATCTTTGCATTCACACTTACTTTTCTACAAAAATAATATCACTTTGCATATATATATATATATATATATATATCTCACAACTTAACCACCTAATATAGTTTTGTACATGCTAAATATATTTATAATACAAATAGTCATTTCAATTATTTATAATCTTTACAAATTCTTATTCAATGACATTATAAAATAATATGTTCATTAAATACTTTGTAAGTAAGTGACTTAAAATATTAATCATACTTAACCACTTAAACATATAGTTTAATTATAAAAATTGGATCGGGGTGTTACACCTACCACCCAATGCGAACTGGAGAAGGCTCCTCGGATTGTGCCGAGGACCAATCTTCCTTGATAAACTTAGTTCATCTCAGCTTGATCGTGATAAACACCATATTAACTGTTATACGGGCACTAAAGCCTAGCTTTTCGACCCACTCTCTACAAATTTATTGTACTGAGTTCACTGGTCCAAGATGCCATACATCTTGGGCTTGGGCCGAAAAACGTAACCCTACAATTGGCGCCGTCTGTGGGAAGAGCTCATGTGTTAGTGAGTGCAACGGTTAATCATGGTGGGATCAAGCTCCTATTAGCAAGATTCCCTCGAGAGGACCATTCTGGCGGTGGTGCATGCTACACGGGAGCTTCCCTATCATTTCCAAGAATACATGGTTACTGTCATAACTCAGCTTCCGCTCAGGGCCACTTTTCGAGGTACTGATTACACGGAAAGGGTTGCTAAGTGGGGCATAGTTCTAGGGGCTTCTGACATCGAGTGTATGCCCCGAACATATGTCAAGGGGCTAGTTCTCGCGGGTTTAGTAGCCCGGCTCAATAAATCCCCATTGGGGAAACTAGTTACTTCAAAGAAGAATCTAAATGTTGGACAGAATCAAGGTCTTGCATGGTCCTCAGACTTAAACCTATGGGAAAACTAGTTAGACAGAACCAAGATCTGGCATGGTCCTCGGACTCAAACCTATGGGGAAACTAGTTACTTCAAAGAAGAACCTAAGTGCTAGACAGAACCAAGGTCTTGCATGGTCCTCAGACTCAAACCTATGGGGAAACTAGTTACTTCAAAGAAGAATCTAAGTGCTAGACAGAACCAAGGTCTTGCATGGTCCTCAGACTCAAACCTATGGAAAAAATCTAAGTGCTAGACAGAACCAAGGTCTTGCATGGTCCTCGGATTCAAACCTATGGGGAAACTAGTTATTTCAAAGAAGAATCTAACTGCTAGGCAGAACCAAAGTCTTGCATGGTTCTCGGACTCAAACCTATGGGGAAACTAGTTACTTCAAAGAAGAATCTAAGTACTAGATAGAACCAAGGTCTTGCATGGTCCTCAGACTCAAACCTATAGGGAAACTAGTTACTTCAAAGAATAATCTAAGTACTAGACAAAACCAAGGTCTTGCATAGTCCTCAGACTCAAACCTATGGGGAAACTAGTTACTTTAAGGAAGAACCTAAGTACTAGACAGAACCAAGGTCTTGCATGGTCCTTGGACTCAAACCTATGGGAAAACTAGTTACTTCAAAGAAGAACCTAAGTACTAGACAGAACCAAGGTCTTGCATGGTTCTCGGACTCAAACCTATGGGGAAACTAGTTACTTCAAAAAAGAACCTAAGTACTAGACAGAACCAAGGTCTTGCATGGTTCTCGGACTCAAACCTATGGGGAAACTAGTTACTTCAAAGACCAACCCAAGTCCTAGACTACAAGGTCTTGCATGGTCCTCGGACCTCCTGCTTTGTGGAAACTAACATGCACTGGTAACTTTCTAAGTGTTTTAAGCTAAATTCAATCATGCCTCGGTCCTCGGACCAAACGCCTAAAGCAAGTTAAAGCTATAAACATCATCGTAAACGTTGAAAAGAACCTTAGTACCCGGTGATCCCCTCGGATTGTTTACTTTAAATTACACGTCCTTGGGCGGTTGCACTATTCGCAATGTAGGGCATGCGGTAGTTTTCCTGGTTAGTCCTATATAGTTAACTTATTTAAAGTTAGTGGTCATGTGCCCGTCAGTTTTGACAAATTTGCGGTGACAACTCTTTACCATCAGTGGCATCAATTCTAAATGCTATTCGAAAGAAAAGATACTAACACACCCATTCATAAAACAATTATTGCAGAAAAGGAAAGGTTCGCAAAGTAAAATAAAGTCATCTTTTTATTAGATAAAGAAGAAGTACATTGTACATAAAAGGGCTTAGACAAGCCTATTTCAAAAGCTAACTATAAAAAGCAGTCCACGGGAACGATAAATCCTCAATCTTGCTCCAACAGCAATCGAGCAAGTACGGATGGCACCGGCGATGGGAGAGAAGAAAAAGCAGAGACGCCAGATCCACAATCTTGCTCCAGCAGCAATCGAGCAAGTATGGATGGCACCGGCGATGGGAGAGAACAAGAAGCAGAAACGCCAAATCCACATACTTGCTCTAGCAGCAATCAAGCAACTATTACTCTAGCAACAATCAAGCAAGTATGGACGGTACCGGCAATGAGAAATCCAAATCCGCACATGCGTGACACACGACGCCGGATGAAATCCAAATTTTTTTGCACCAAAAATCTGATGCGACCTACACCTGCTTCGGATTTTGGCTGAAGGAAGAGAGACTTCTTTCTTGTCCAGTTGAAAGGGAGAAATATCTTTGGCTTCTGCCTCCCTTGCCCTAACTGTGTCATTTTGAATCTCGGAGACGTTCGTGGCTTCTGAGGAGGGCTTGGTTCCTTCACCCCCACCCTTATCCTTGACCATTTCACTCCCTAAAGCTCAATCACTACCTTGGTGGGGCCCTTGGGAACATTTGGAGAGTTAAGAGCCTGAAACTCCTGCAGAACTCAAGGGTCTACGAATAAAGAAGAACGACCTCCCCCCATGTGTCTTATATAGGAGGCAAACCTGGTGGCAATCAATTCGCCCAAATCTCCAAGAAAGAATTACAAGCGAGATATATCTCACTCAATTTCCAAAGCAGTCTTCAGCCGTTGGATTTGCGTCACCTCGTAAAAAGACCTTAATGAAAGCGCGCCTCGTGTACCGAAACGGCAAGAACGCGACTTGGATAAACTAAAAGAATGTCTCACAACCAGGAATAGTGCAATATGGGCGCGAAAGGGCAATCATCACATCGAGATCTTCCTTTCCTCCTATGGGGAAGAAAGAAGAATCTCGAGGGGCTATTGTGGGGGGTAAAAGACCGGGAAGCCCATGTCAATATCTACATTGGGCCAAAGGCCCAGTCCGAGGAAGAACCCCTCCTCAGCAATGGGAAGAACCCTTCTCGGCCATGTATGTAGCCGAGGACAAAGGGAGCAGCCTACTACTGGTAGTGACATTGCGGGTCATTCTACGGAATAGGGTAAGTACGAAGATAGAAAAGGACAATGGGAAGAATGGAAATATCTAAGGAAAAGCTGCCATTATTACTGTGCTCCATACCTGACATAGCCATGTCTCTCTGCCTTTATAACCACTCCCAACAACTTTAGGGATGGGCAGATGGGACAAGGAGCAACGCAATGAATCTAAAAAGTGAAAGGAGGAAAGGGGGATATAAAAAGGATGGAATGGGAGGCAAAGGGGGGAGATCCCTACCACCCAATGCGAATTGGAGAAGGCTCTTCGGATTGTGCCGAGGACCAATCTTCCTTGATAAACTCAGTTCATCTCAGCTTGATCATGACAAACATCATATTAACTGTTATACGTGCACTAAAGCCTGGCTCCTCGACCCACTCTCTACAAATTTATTGTACTGGGTTCACTGGTCCAAGATGCCATACATCTTGGGCTTGGGTTGAAAAACGTGACCCTACAGTTCTGTTTTATTTAAATATTTTTTATATGTTAAACTTAATTGAAAATTAAAAAAAATAAAATAGTTTCCTATTTTATACATGATTTTTAATATTAAAAAAATAATAAAAAAAGAAGCAAAAAAATTACATTGAATATAATATAATATAATATAATATATATAACTTCTAAGGGTTAAGATCTCAAACATTTTATTTGATAATTATTATTTTTCATAAAAATAAATGTGTAAGTAATAAATTTTTTAAAATAATAATAAAATAAACTCCATAATTGAATATTGTTTATAAGCCAAATTCCAAAGTTTTTGAGTCACAAATGGATACAATATGGCTTAAAATTTTATAATTTTTAGGTTTAACAAAAATTAACATAAGTAGTACTTGATTTTTTTCTTGTTACCTGTCTACTCACTTCTAAGTGCAAGAGATCGTAGTAATATAATTCTTGGAGTACCGAGGTCAAATCACAAGAAGTAGAGTAAATTAAAAATCAATGTAATTAAACAACACTTTAGTGAAGATGAAAAATAATTTTTTCTTGGTGATTGTTAACAATTAAATAACGACTGGTTTATATCAATATTTTAAATACCAGGTGTAGGGACACGGTTTGCAACCCAAGCCCAAGATGTATGGGATCTTGGCCCAATGAGCCCAGTACAATAAATTTGTAAAGAGTGGGTCGAAGAACTATGCCCTAATGAATTTAACAACGGCTAGTATGGATTTAAAAGGTAATCAAGCAAGAACAAAGAAAATAAAGCTGAATGAATTCACTGTCTGAGGAGGTATTTTTCCATACAAATCAATAACAATTGGGTACAAGTATAATTTTGATTGCTACAGTATTCTTTCTCTCTTTTTCCAATCCTCATCTCATGGAGGGTCTCTCACATTATATAGCTCCCTTTGGACTATCTTGATCCTACACTTGTTGATCATTTAAGCCGTTACTTGAGTGTCTATCCAATCAGACACCCTCTTTGGCTTTCTGTGAGTTGTGGTAGCCAAGACAGCACTATTCAGGGGTCTTCTCCACATAAATGCTGCCAGAAAAGTAGTTACAGTGCATTTAATGCGGTGGTAGCAGCTTTCCCTTAGATATTTTTGGGTTTCCTTCCTTCTCGTATGTTCATGAGGCATGTCTCTATCACTGGAGCTTCTTGGAGGGTCACTCTAATTGTTGGAATACATTCTTGAGCTACATTCATCATATCTAAGGAGGAGTTCCTCCTCAGACCACTTACCATTCATTCCTTACTCATGAGAATTTAAATTAGAATCTCCCATAACTATTTGTCCCTCCTCGGACCATTCAACGTCCTCGGACAAAACCCAAGGCCCAATATATGATTTTGGGCCCTTATCCCTATAATAACTCCTCAAAACTTCAGTTTTTCCCTCTCATTTGAGGAGAAAAAGTGGGGTTTTGATTTTTAAGAGACAAGACCATTTATTTCTTTGGTTCACACATGTAAAATTACCATTTTGTGCGTCCCATGATTGCTATTGACGCTTCGTAGCCCGCGAGGAATCATTAATTGCTCCAAGCGGCGTTATGTTCCCCACATCCAACGGTGAGGCGCCAATCCAATGGCTGATATTTTTCCTTGGGTTTTGAGCGGGATAACTCCCATTCAATCTCATCCTTTATATAAAGCATTGAGGGAAATCATTTTCCCTTTACTTTATGAATTTTCAAGTCCTCCAGAGATTTCAAGCACTCCAACTCACTAAGCTCCGTACATCCCTAAGTTTCCCTAACTCTTTTCCTCAAGAAATTTTCAAAAGATTTTTCTAAAGGTTCAGGACTTGATACACTCGTTTTCATAAGTATTTGTTTCTTTAAACTTTCTTTTTCTCCTCGGCCAACCTCCTCGGCCTTCTTTTTTTTTTAGAAAACTTCCTTTGCGTCATCTATGTTTTGCTTAGATGGGTAGATTCAAGTACTTAGTAGACTCTCCGACCGGTATGGATGGTTTTAGAGCCAAATACCATATCCCACAAGGAGTAGGCCTACAATATTGTGCCCCGGACCAAGTACTTACCAATAGAGGGGAGAGTGAAGTTGTCATTCCAATGATCGCCTTTATAGAGGGAGGAATGACACTCCCCATGGGTAGGATAACTAGAGACTACCTACTTAACCACCGGTTGTGCCCCCATCAGTGCGCCCTCAACATGTTTAGAGTCTTAGGGAGTGTAGATGCTCTGAATGACCAGATGAACTTAGGGCTCATGTGGCATGACGTCGTTCACATGTACGAGTGTCATTCCCTCGCCAACGCGGGATATTACCTCAAATCCCGATCTGAAGTGGTTAGATTGATATCCTACCTTCTTAAGTCCAATAAGGGCTTGAAGGACGATTATCTGGTTGTCTCCGGGGAATGGCACAATAATCTTTATTACCCAATTCGGGCGGGAACACTAGATGGGGTACCATAGGATTAGGTCCCCTGGCAGAGACTTTAGTCTTCTAAGTTTTTCTTATAATCGTACTTAGCACTTCCTCTCCTCGAATAGTGGTTTTTACTAATCTAACCAACATTTTCTTCTCGGATGTTTTTGCAGATAAAAATCATACCGCTCCGAGACTCAGTTTTATCAACGCATCGGGTCTCAATAAACTGCTGCGATTTGAAATATTCATAAGCGAGGACGGGCAACTCCGAGCCGCCCACCTGATATTAGAGTACGAGCCTATCTCACATGTAGTAGTGGTACACTCATCCTTAGGCCAAAGGCTTATAAGGCATGAGTGGAAGGCGTCTCTCCTCGATGTGAGATTGAGCAAAACCTTGAGGATTAAGACTCAATGCCATTTCCAAAGAGGACAATTCCTTCTTAGGGTTAGAGATTTGTCCCTCCCATACCAAGGTATCGGGTCGTTTCCCTATATTGATATAAAACTCTTTGTGATATAAGAAAATATATATTTCATAATTGATTGTTCTTAGACAATGAAAAACCTATGATTCGGTTGAACTGAAACAATTCAAGAACCTATGATAATCTTGATTAATAATGTAGTTAGAATAGTTTTCAAAAAAAAAAGTTCACTTCAACACGTGATTTCTATTTGAAACTATTAGAAATTCATCTAAACAATAAGAAAAACATGATTGAACTTATTGAAAGCATGGAAGAACTAATACATCAAAAGAAATTTAATTGAACAATCAAATATGTTGTCTTAAAACTTAAAAAGAATCACAATGAATTAGCATACCGTATAGAAGAAACTTAACCTCTAGCCCTAGCTAAGAGTTTAAGCAGCCATTAGGTAAAAGAAATACATGTTTCTGTTTCTATAAATTCGTTCTCCATAAGCCCCCTTCAAAACCCTAACGTAAAAGTGTACAAAGAAAATAAAACTTTTGACTATTTAATTTTCATCCAGATTTTCAACAGCAACTTGTGAGTTAGTTTCGGTTTCAAAAAATGTGAATTTTGAAAAAATCAAAACTGAAAAGTTGTAGATATTTAAGTCACAGTTCCAGCTCATCTGGTCTTGAGCCAATTAGATTTTTGAGGAGATTAATACACCCAAAATATTAATCAGTGCTCAAATATGATTTTTCCATTTCAGATTATACCTCTTTGATTTCTTTCCTTAGTTTGAAGCTTTTAAGATGGTAAACGACCCAAGCACTCTAGCTGCACCTCCTTAGATATTTAAGCATGGTCCTTTAGCTCGTCTTTAATTCTAGTTTGACCTCAATTCTCTCACAAACTCTTGTAAAATCATTTTTTCACATGATTTTCTGAAAGTAGAAAATTACACATAATGAATAACATCTTATTCAAGAAATTATGTAAAGATAATTAATATGGACCAATGCAAATTATAGCTTAATTATACAAATTAAGTATAGTAATAAGGAGATAACGTCCACATAAATATATAATAAATATACATTTTAAGGCATTATCATTATCAAAAATAATTTCATGAGAATTATATATGAAAAATTGATAATAACAAAAACGGAAAATTACAATAAACCCACCTATGGTTTGGTATGTTTACACTTTACTTACCCGTGGTTCAAAACTTAACACTTTGTCCACCTGAGATTATCTCCGTTAGTCTCATGTTACCAACCTCTGTTCAAAACACTTTTTTAAGACTAAAACAAATCAAAGAGTTAGGGTTTGAAATTTATACAAAAAGTGATGAACATTACAATTGAAATTTCAAACAATTACAAATCAAAATTTTGAAATTAAAACTAGTACAAATCAAATGCCCACATATCACAACAAACACAACACAACACAGATCGAAGAGAGAGCCCACAAATCACAATAAACACAAAACAAAAGTTCTACCATGGGTATGGGTTTGGTTTAGATTGGAGAGAGGGAGAGAGAGGAGGGGAAAGCTTGAGGTCATGGGTTCAGTGTAGATCAGAGAAAATAAAGAGGGTGGTGGCCACTACCGCTGGTAGTGGTGGCAATGAGAATGTGGAGAAGACAACCCAGTGAAGCTTCGGCTATGGTTCCTTGGATGAGCTTGGAGAGAGAGAAAGATGGCTTCAAACTAAGATCAGCGATGGATTGGCTATCTGCCTGAGCCGTTACTCGCCGCCTCACACCACCACCATCACACAATCTTGGATCTCCTTCTCTCTCTCTGCTGCTACTATGATGAGTGTCTGAAAGTGTGGGATTTTGAAATTTAAGGTGTAGCTGTGTAGGATTTTTGTGAATGTCTAAAAGTGTGGCTGAGATGATTTTTGTGAAATTAGACTAGAGCACTTTCAAAGTGTCAAGTTTAGGATTTTTGAAAATGTTTTCTTGGATTCGTTTGATTATGAATTTTTTTTTTTTTTTTTAGATTGATTGGCTCAAAACTGTACATACCAAGAGGAAGTATGTTTATGAACCTAGGTTTACAATTTTTACAAATCTACTTTTAGATCTTATTTCTATCATATATATATATTGTTTTGAGAGGAGAAAAACATAAAAGTGGAGCAAAAAGACATATTTACTATTGTTTTTAATGAAAGTGGGTAATGGGAGACGGGTAATGGGAGACTAACAGAAATAATTTCAAGTGGGCAAAGTGTTAAGTTTTGACCCTCAGGTAGGTAAAGTGCAAATAGGTCAAATTACACGTGAATTTACTATAATTTCCACTAACAAAAAATTACAACGCAACTTTTTTTTTTTTTTTTTTTTTAGAAAGACAACGCAACTTATTCATATATAAATTTCCAAACATATAAACAAAATGTAATAAATATGTTACATTTTACGGTTTGTATAACATCAATATACCACTTGGTATTCACACGGTCCTTATTTTATTATCTAGGTTGGTTTTTAAGTATTATAATTATATATGAGGTGTGTCGTGCACGAGTATAATTTGTGTATAAATTTTGTAGACATGTATATGTATAATTGTGTGTGTATAATACATATTATATAATATGTCCACAACTATATGGAGACATATATGTTTTTTTTTTTTTTTTGAGGGGATAGAGACATGTATGTTAGTTATAAATTTTGCCCCCCTCCGCCCAAAATCAAATCTTGGTTCTAACAATGATGAGTATACCATTAGTTTCATCCATGCATGTCGTAGAAAAAAAAAAAAACCATATGTGGTGTTTTCGTAAGAAATTTTTTTTAAAGCCATATAAGATAGAAAATAAAAAATTAAAATACATAACCCCATGAAGCTTTGAGTATACATTTAAACCTCATGGCATTTTTTTTTTTTTTTTTGGATGTGTAAGCCATTGAACATTTATGAATACAGACAACGAGTTGTGCGTGTGAACAATTCTTGTCCATATTAATTTTGGGGAAAAAAAATACCATGTGAGGTTTTATGTTATACCCAAGACACAGAGTGGTGGTGGAGCCATAATTTCACTTGAGAGAGGCATAAATATGCGAAATTAGAATGAACACCGAATATGTGAAATCAAATTTTGAATTGGGGGGAGGGGTAGACATAAATTAGGTGATGTTTATGCATTTGTCAATCACCAATATAACTAGGAGTATGATGAAACCTAACACCAAAAAATGAACATCGAAATAGCATTGAAAGCATATATTTGTGTATGGATGTATTCATTTTTTGATCTGTGTCTAATCACACTCCTGGCTATATTGATGTTTGGAAAATGCATAAATATCACTCAACAAATGCATAAACCTCAAATTAGGATTAATGGAAAATGTTGACTAATGATGCCGTAAAATCACCAGTGAGCTACACGATCCACGCTCGCTTAAACTAACAACCTGCAAGAAGAAATAAGTGATCTCGCAGAGGGCACCGGTATGGTGTCGGCCAAATACCCTCCGAAGACCAAGTTAGAATTATTCTCAACTCTAGAGTGCTAGAGAGGGTAAATTATGTGTACCTTGATTTGTGAAGGTATTGGGGCTTTTATAGTAGTAGGAGGTTGGCCTCTCTTCCTTGACTTAGAAGTCTTTTCCTTATAGGACTCTACTTGAGCAATCCCAAACGTGATAGGCAAACATTTTCTTGTAGAGTGGGTTTTTCATTAAGCGCGTATCTTCTAGAATTATCCTTGCACTAGTATTCTGATTTCCTTTAGGATTCTCTCGGATTTCAAACGTATGCCACAAGTATTTTAAGTTATGCCAGGCCTTGGGCTCTCCCTTATTGCCAGCCCATGGGCTCGGATCCGTTAGGCCCAATGTAGCGAAGGTTCGTCATGCTATTTTTTACCCCTTCAGTTGCCCCCTTCACCCTATGGTCAGTCATGATTTTGGTGGTTAGACCAGTAGGGTGAGGGTTAAATTTTAGTTGGGGTTGACGGTCCAAGATTATTTATGTTGACGGTCCAAGATTGTTTATGTTGACGGTTGAAGACTGTTTAGGTTGACGGTTGAAGACTCTTGTAGTTGACAGTTCTTCAAGGGGACATGAACTGCGAACATATGTTGATAGGTTGTCAAGCATTTATGAGGCATGCCACGTGTCACTTTTTGATTGGATTTTGTACCGGATCGAAGCGTCACTTCGTCTTCCGTGCATCTCTCATATATATAACACACCTCTCCCCCCTCATTTCTACAATTTTCAGCCAAAACATATTGTCAGAGCGCCGTCGTCAACATTGTCAGAGCAATTCGTCGAACATCTGTACCCGTCAACTATACAACCGTCGACTTTCCGTTACTCAGAGCGGTGAGTATTTATTATTATTATTTTTTCAAGTCTTGCATTTTGTGCTTACATTTTGCTAGACCTACACACCCGTCAGTCACTATTAGATCCGTCAGTCTTAGGTTTTGTCGTCAATTGTAGGTCATGTCTAGTGCGTCAAGTAATCAGTCGATAGTTCGTGACGGGGCGGAATATGAGGAAGTATACCCGTCCAGTCATAAAGACCTAGAGAGTCCCGACGAAGAGAGGAGTCTGTCCGCCTCTTCCTCGTCCTTAACAAATGAGGACATGGAGATGGTTGAAGTAGAAGAAACGTCTGATGACGGCGAGGATCAACCATTGGGACCCATCATCAGTGCTGATGGACTTAGGGAATTCATCATGCTACCAGAGTGGACGGTGCATAAATTCACTTCCGTCATTAAGGAGAAACACTTCAGCACATTTAGGCCTAACTTCCAAATTCCGGACTACATTCCAATCTGTCTACCCTATGTATCGGAGAAATGTTATTACGACGAGGTAGAAGGTGTCGGAGTGTACGAGCAGATGCTGAAGGCAGGACTTCGGTTTCCGCTAAGTACCCTTCATAGAGAACTTTTAAAATATCTGGGTCTGTCCGTCAACCAGATATCCCCAAACGCTTGGAGGGTCTTCATAGCCATGGAGATTCTCTATGGTGCAATGACAGACGGTGCTAGGAGGCTGACGGTGCATGAATTCCTTTATTGCTACCGTCCAGACGAGATTGACAGGTCAAGGGGAATGTATAGTTTTGCCAGTAGGAGCCCGTTGTTAAAGGTCATTTTTGAAACACCCGACTCAAATAGAGACTGGAAGAGTCGTTACTTCTTCCTAGAGGGTGACGGATGGATGAGCTGTCCAGGATAGACGGAGTATATGCCCGTCGACACAACTTGGGGAGTTTTACATTCATCTTGTATGCATCTGTCCAAATTTTGCAAATATTTTTTACATTCGTCAACTATGGTTCTTTCCTTTAACCGTCTATTTTCCTTGCAACTAGACGGCGCCTTCAAGTTAGTATTGAGGAGTTTAGTTTCCTCGAAAAGATCTTTCAGAAGACCAAGCCGAAAGAAAGGATTTGGGGGAAGTTGGTAAATCCTAACACCATCCATTGGTATTGTGACGGTCCTGAACCCACCCTTGAAGCCGTCAGATACGATGAAAGAATTCACAGACGTAAGTCCGTCAAACTTTACTTCGCATAAATGGTTTCAACTATATGTAAATAACTTCATCCGTCCTGTTTTACAGAGATGGACGACTCTAAGAGGAGGGCCCTGATAAAATCACAAGCCGTCAAGCAAAAGGAGTCCGGCGAGGTGGTGGTTCCTAAGGGGACGGCTCCGTCGATAAAGAGGAAACCGTAATCCAAATCTGACCGTCCACATAAGCAACCAAAGGTCTCTTTGGAACCTGTCGTAGGGTTGATGGCTGAGGGTGTGAAGACCATCACCCCAGTAAAGCATGGGTCTGGCAAGGGCTTAATGAAGGCCCCGTCCACAAGCCAAGAGAAGCCTCCTCCTCTCCTCCGTGACGACTCCAAATTTTCCTTGGAGAAGCTTTCATCAATTATTTCGTCGGAGGACTACGAGGATTTGGGCAATCACTCGACGGAGGCAATGGGGGAGACTGGTCTCTTTGCTGTTGCACAGGTAACTTTTATCTGTCGATTTAAGCCCGTCTATTCTACTTTGTTTTTGCCTAACACTGTTTAACTTGTTTGTTCCAGTCCTTGGTCATGATGAAGGGCCTAATGGATCGGTGTCTTAACCGTGAGGCGGCTCTGGAACGTGTGCGAGCAAAGGCAGAGCAGACGGAGGATGAGCTTGGTCAACTTCACAAGTGGAAGTCCACTATGGAGAAAAAGTTTGACCTTTCAGAGCAGGCAAGGAAAGAGCTTGAGCAGAAGACGGAGGAAGCTGGGAAGGCCGTGGAGGTCAAAGAAAAGGAAATCCAAGACTTGAAGGAAAAGCTCCGTCAAGCTAAGGAGGTTGCGGTCCGAGAATACCACGATTCCGACGCCTTATTGGGCGAGCTGGGGGGATCGTTCCTTCAAGGCTTTGATGATGCACTCCGTCAAGTTAAGAAAGCCTACCCTGAACTGGATGTGTCAATGATAAATGTCAACGACCAAGACCAGACGTCTGCTTTGCCCGTCGCCTCAGAAAACACAGACGACCTCTTTGGTGAGGATGCAGTTCAGGGTGACAGAGAATCAGTTCCAGCGAAAAATGTCCAAGATGCCGACCCAAAAATGTAGGTTATATATATATATATATATATTTTTTTTTTTTTTTTATTTGAGAACGATCCGTCCTTTATTTTGTGTATTTAACAATTACCCTCTGAGGGTTTTATCCGTCATTATTGCATCATCTTATAATCTTATGCTTGCTATATCTTATTGTTTGAATTTTGCATAAATATCCGTCCTCTTTAGAAAGGAGAAATTTGAGTAAATATCCATCCATGTAATTTTTGTATAACGGTGTTGACGGTCTGGTACTCGTCTATTTTGTGGAATACGAATATTTCCAGCCTATGCGTGATCCAAACATCCTCACCATGAGAGTGATCCGTCCGTTTTGTGGACTTCGTAATTATTCTCACTTTGGTGATCCGTCCACTTTGCGGACTTTGTAAATTATTCGTCTTTAGATGATCCGTCCACATTGTGGATTATGTAAATTAATTTCACCCTTTGGGTGATCCGTCCACTTTGTGGACATTGTAAATTATTTTCACCATTTGGGTGATCCGTCCACTTTATGGATTATGTAAATTATTTTCACCCTTTGGGTGATCCGTCCACTTTGTGGACATTGTAAATTATTTTCACCATTTGGGTGATCCATCCACTTTATGGATTATGTAAATTATTTTCACCTTTTGGGTGATCCGTCCACAAATTATTTTCACCCTTTGGGTGATCCGTCCACTTTGTGGACTGTAAATTATTTTCACCCTTTGGGTGATCCGTCCACTTTGTGGACTTTGTAAATTATTTTCACCCTTTGGGTGATCCGTCCACTTTGTGGACTTGTCTATCAACCTATTAGGACGACCCGTCCACTTCGTGGACTTTGACTTATATCCGTCCATGTTGGACTTCAAATCCTCATCCTCTTGGGACGATCCGTCCACTTTGTGGACTTGTTATGTATCCGTCTACTTTGTGGACATTGTGTAGCCTATCCATTCATAATAAAAATCCATGTGGAAAATCAAAGTTGTATCTGAATATTCTTCTTTAAAGAAAATGCGTTTGTAGAAAAAAGTACCTGCCCCCTTGGGGTTAAAAAGGCACAAAAAGATTGTAGCAAGAATAGTTAAAGAAAAACTAGTAAATTGTAGCTAAAGATTAAATAAACTGGGAAATTGGGGATTTGTTCATATTCTCTCTACTGGTAGTATTTCCATAGATGCTCCGTGTTCCAAGGGTGCTGCAGCTTTTGTCCGTCCATTGTCTCGAGGTGGTAGGTCCCCTTCCTTTTCCATGATGCGATCCTGTAGGGTCCTTCCTAATTGGGGCCGAGTTTTCCTTTTGAAGGATCTCTAGTGGCACCCATTACTTTCCGTAGTACAAGATCACCGACCTGGAAGTCCCTATGCCTCACTTTGGTGTTGTAGTGTTTTGCCATGAGATTCTGATAACGCGCCAACCTTTGCTCTACTGCCGCTCTAACTTTGTCCACTAGGTCGAGGTGGAGGCATATGGCCTCTTTGTTCTTATCTTTGTTGTAGCTCTCCACCCAGTAGCTCGTTAGCCCCACTTCTCCGGGAATGACAGCTACGGTTCCATATGCAAGTCGAAATGGTGTTTCTCCAGTGGGTGTTTTTGCCGTGGTCCAGTATGCCCATAGGACGCTTGGTAGTTCGTTTGGCCAAATACCCTTTTCCCCTTCGAGTCGGGTCTTGATTATCTTGAGCAAGGACCGGTTCGTGACTTCGACTTGCCCGTTTGCCTGTGGGTGTACGGGTGACGAGTAGTGATTCTTGATCCCTAACTCCGAGCAGAAGTCTCTGAACGCGCTGTTGTCGAATTGCTTACCGTTGTCAGAGACCAGTACTCTGGGTATCCCGTACCTGCATATGATATTCCTTCAGACAAAACTTTGGATGTTCTTCTCCGTGATGGTGGGTATGGCTTCCGCCTCAACCCACTTAGTGAAGTAGTCTATGCCAACTACCAGGAATTTTAGCTGTCGGATCACCATCTGGAATGGGCCCATGATATCAAGTCCTCATTGTGCGAATGGCCAGGGTGCTGTCATAGGTGTCGGTTCTTCGGACGGCTGCCTGATGAAATTGCTGAACCTCTGGCAATTGTCGCAGGACTGGACATAGGCTTGCGCATCCTTCATCATTGTAGGCCAATAGTATCCTGCTCAGATCAACTTGTGTACAAGTGATCGTGCGCCCGAGTGGTTTTCGCAGATATCCTTGTGTACTTCTCTCATCACGTAATCCGCTTCCTCTTGGCCTAAACACCTCAGGTACAGTCGAGAGAAACCTCTTTTATATAAGACGTCCTTTATCAGCATGAACCGTGATGCCTAGACCTTCAGCTTTCTTGCGGCGCCCTTCTCGTCTGGTAACACCCCAGTTTTTAGGTAGGATATCAATGGCGCAGTCCAGTTGCATTCAGAGTTTACCACCTACATATTTGTTCCATCATCGATAAGTGAGGAGATTTGAACGAATGATAATAACTGTTCGGGAACCAGCATAAATTCGGCTGACGCAGCTTTTGCTAGATGATCGGCCCATTCGTTTTCTTCCCTTGGGATCTGAATGAATTCGACTTCGAGGTCGCTGATTCGGTATTTTACTTTTTCTAAATACCTCTTCATTCTATCATTCTTGCACTCGTAGTTGCCATTGATCTAACTTGTTACCACTTGTGAATCACAGTGTACCACTATGTTTTCTGCTCCCGCGGCCTTTGCAAGGTCTAGTCCTGCCACCAAGGCTTCATACTCTGCCTCGTTGTTGGTTATGGGAAAATCCAGTCGGATCATACATTGTATCTTGTCCCCCTGTGGAGTTTGGATCACTATGCCAGCTCCTCCGGCTCGTCTATTTGAGGATCCGTCTATATAGATATTCCACTGTTCTTTCTCTTCCTCCACCTGGCCTTCCCCGAGAGTGAACTCGGCGATGAAGTTAGCTACTACCTACCCTTTTATGGTCGTCCGCAGGCGGTATTGGATATCAAACTCGCTCAGCTCTACTGTCCACAAAGCCATTCTTCCTGCTGCTTCTGGGCTACTCATGGCTCTTCTCAATGACTTGTCTGTTAAGACAATGATTGTATGCGCTTGGAAGTACGGCTTAAGTCTTCGCGTGGTGATCACCAACGCGAAAGCCAACTTCTCCATTTGAGGGTACCTCTCTTCTGCTCCTCGGAGTGCTCGGCTAGTAAAGTAGACTGGTTTCTAGGATCCATCCTCCTCTCTCATCAAAGCTACGCTTTCTGCAGCTTGTGAAACGGCTAAATATAAGTAGAGTTCTTCGGCCGGCATGGATGGACTAAGCAACGATGGAGATGAGAGATATGCCTTCAAGTCGTTGAATGTCGTCTGGCATTCATCCGTCCACTCAAATGATTTCCTTAAAGTGCGGAAGAATGGTAAACACCTGTCCATCGCCCTTGAGACGAACCTGTTTAGGGCTGCGATCTTCCGTTTAAACTTTGGACCTCCTTAATCGTCCTTGGTGGTTTCAACTCCATTATGGCCCGCACCTTCTCTGGATTGACCTCTATTCCTTTTTGGGACACCATGAAACCCAAGAACTTCCCAGCTGTCACTCCGAATGCGCTCTTGTTTGGATTCAGCTTCATGTTGAACGATCGGAGCATATCGAATGTCTCCCTAAGGTCGTCTAGGTAATCAACTTTATGCAGGCTTTTTACCAACATGTCATCAACATAGACCTATACGTTCCTGCCGATCTGATGTGCAAACATCTTGTTCATTAACCTTTGGTATGTTGCCCCAGCATTTTTGAGTCCGAAAGGCATCACCTTGTAGCAGAATAATCCCTGGCTTGTGATGAAGGAGGTCTTCTCTTGATCAGATTCGTCCATCCTGATCTGGTTGTAGTCGGAGAAAGCGTCCATAAAGTTTAGGAGCTGGTGTCTTGCAGTTGAATCTACCAGGGTATCTATCCATGGGAGCGGGTAGCTGTCTTTAGGGCAAGCCTTATTGAGGTCCGTGAAATCTACGCACATCCTCCAGTTTCCGTTGGCCTTTTTAACCATATCGACGTTTGCCAACCAGTCAGGGTAGTATACTTCCCGGATGAAACCTGCCTCCAGTAATTTTCGAACCTCCTCGGCTATGGCCTTGTCCCACTCCTGGGCGAAGACTCGTTTCTTTTGCCGGATTGGAGGGAAAGAGGAAGACACATTTAATTTGTGGACCATGACTGAGGGGTCGATTTCTGGCACGTCTTAATGACTCCAGGCGAATACGTCTTGGTTATCCCTGAGGAAAGTCGTGATCGTTTGGCGCACTGGCCAACTAGCTAGTGTGCCAATTTTAGTCGTCCGTTCAGGCCGCATGTCATCAAGTCTTACCTCTTCTAGCTCTTTAACTGGCTCTGCTAATGCTCGCTGCTTTCCAATACACATCGTTTGCTGTTGATCCTCCATTTCTAACATGGCAATATAGCATTCCCGCGCTGCTATTTGTTTTCCCCGCAATTCTCCCACCCCATACTCCGTCGGGAATTTAATCATCAGGTGGTATGTTGAAGTTACCGCCTTCCAGGAATTGAGAGTGGGTTGCCCGAGGATGGCATTGTAGGCAGATGAGCAGTCGACCACGAGAAAAGTTACCTCCTTAATGATCTGCTGAGGATAGTCACCTGCCGTCACAGCTAGTGTTATTGCGCCCAAGGGGAACACCTTCGTTCCCCCAAATCCCATGAGTGGGGCATTCGTTGGGGTCAACCGTTCCCTGTCAATTCTCATTTACTGGAGTGCTGGATAGTACAGGATGTTTGCTGAGCTGCCGTTGTTGACGAGGACCTGATGTATGTTATAATTCCCTATTTGCAAGCTGACCACAAGTGTGTCGTCAAGAGGATGGTGAAGTCTCCGAGCGTCATCCTCTGAAAATTCGATAACGGGGTTATCTATTCGCGGCATCTTGGGTATGGATCCTGTAAGTTGGACGCTATGGACCATCTTGAGGTAGGTTTTGCGGGCTTTTTTGGAAGATTCGACTGCGGTTGTGCCCCCTACGATCATTCTTATGTCCCCTATAGGTGGTCTAGGGCGCTCGTTCTTCCGTCGTGGGGCCTGTTCCTGCGGCGGATCGGTTCTTTCCCTGCTGACGAACCTCTATAGCTTCACTTGTCTGATAAGGGCCTCAATCTGCTGTTTCAGGTCGTAGCAGTTGGCTGTGTCGTGCCCGTGGTCTCGGTGAAAGCGACAATACTTGTCCCTTGGCCTTTTGTTGGGATCTCCCTTTAATTTACCAGGGAACGTCAATGCTCCTTCATCTTTGATTTGCATCAAGACTTGATCGATCGGGGCGGTTAATGGGGTGAAATTGGTGAACCTTCCATTGGGCGGTCTAGGGCACTTTTCATCTCGTTGATCTCCGGCTCTAACAACCTTTCGCCCCCTATCTTGTCGCGTGTCCTCCTACCTCTCCCTCTTCTTAGGCTTTTCCTCGCAGGCTAGCAATGCATTTTCTGCATTCATGTATTTCGTGGCTCTGTAGAGCACGTCTGTCATGGTCTTCGGGTCATTCTTGTATAAAGAAAACAAGAACTTACCCTTCCGTAGCCCATTAGTAAATGCAGCTACGAGTATCTTATCATCAGCTTCATCAATTGAAAGGGCTTCCTTGTTGAAACGAGTTATGTAGGCCCGCAGTGTCTCGTCTTCTCGCTGCTTGATGCTCATTAAACACGCGGTGGACCTTTTGTACCGATGTCCGCCTATGAAGTGCGAGGTGAACTGGGCGCTTAACTCCTTGAAAGTATTGATGGAGCTTGGTGTCAATCTACTGAACCAAACCCTTGTAGGGCCCTTCAGCGTCGTCGGGAATTCCCTACACATGATCTCGTCTGGTACCCCTTGAAGGTGCATTAGGGTCTTGAAAGTCTCTAGATGATCGAGGGGGTCCTTGACCCCGTCGTAGCTTTCGATTTGGGGCATGCAGAATTTCGGTGGTAGGAGGAATGAGTTGATGAAGGTAGTGAATGGTGAGTCGGCTCTGTTTATTAGGTCATCAAGATCAGTGGATACTCGTCCCTTGAGGGCATTCATCATGACCTTCATCTGCTCCTTCATCGCCTGCATCTCTGTGATAATAGGCGGAGGGGCAAAATCCATGAGAGATGGAAGGCTTATGTTTTGCCGCTCTGGTTGGCTTGGGGCGTTGCTGCCCTCTGGCTTCTCCTGGTACCTTCGTTCGGCACTGTTACCTTCTTGGTTTTCCTCCTGAACGTTAGGTCTTGCATCCCTTTGGTGGAGTTGCTCCTCCAGATCATGGTTCTGCTTTATGAGTCGTTCTACTGCTACCATGAGAGTCTGGACCTGTCTCTCTAATGCAGTAGATCTCGACGGCTCGTCTTCTTGAACGTTGTTGGTGGTAACCATCGAGCGAGTGAGTACCATGCGACTCTTATGTCCGGGAGGCGATAGTCTGGCACTAAACTCTTCGCATTCCCATAGACGGCGCCAACTGATGATGTCGTAAAATCACCAGTGAGCTACACGATTCACACTCGCTTAAACTAACAACCTGCAAGAAGAAAGAAGTGATCTCGCAGAGGGTACCGGTGCGGTGTCGGCCAAATACCCTCCGAAGGCCAAGTTAGAATTATTCTCAACTCTAGAGTGCTAGAGAGGGTAAATTATGCGTACCTTGATTTGTGAGGGTATTGGGGCTTTTATAGTAGTAGGAGGTTGGCCTCTCTTCCTTGACTTAGAAGTCTTTTCCTTATAGGACTCTACTTGAGCAATTCCAAACGTGATGGGCAAACATTTCGTTGTAGAGTGGGTTTTTTCATTAAGCGCATATCTTCTAGAATTATCCTTGCACTAGTATTCTGATTTCCTTTAGGATTCTCTCGGATTTTAAACGTATGCCACAAGTATTTTAAGTCATGCCAGGCCCTGGACTCTCCTTTATTACCAGCCCATGGGCTCGGATTCGTCATGCCCAATGTAGCGAAGGTTCGGCATGCTATTTTTTACCCCTTCATTGACTAAAGCAAAAGTGGGAAGGGGGGGGGGGGGTGTTACATTTGCAATTATCACAAAATTTTATTCTTCACCAACTCAAGGTTTTTGCCAAAGCACATGACACACCAAAAAGGGATATCTAAGCCTAACCAAGAATTAATCACATTATGTTTTAATGCTAATTATATATTTCATATATAATATAATGAAAAAACACATACTAAGCATACCAAAAAAAAGCACTTAATGCAAAAACATGAACCGGTATTTTGTTGGCATAAATAAAGTATGAATTTCGAAAAATTTAGGTTGTAACCCAGCTTCTTTGAATTTGAATTTTTAATTTTTTTTTACTCACATGCTAGAATCATAAAAATATATATACTCTTATCCTTTTTATTTTATTTCTCCTCTTATTAGAACCTTTTTCTTTACATGTTAGATTTCAAAAAATATTTTATAACTCAAATTTTGGTTATGATTATAAAAATCTCATTAATTTATCTTTTACATATACGCATAATACAAAAATATGCACACATGAAATAAGCGTAAAATCTTATTTAATTACTTAAATAAAGTTTGTTTTTACCAACATGTTTATATTTAGGTTTAGAAAAATGTTTAATGAGGGAAAGTCTCTTTATATGTATATTCAGGGTCCATTTGGATACAGCTTATTTTGCTGAAAATTGAAAACTGAAAAAACTGTAGCAAAATAATTTTTAAATGTGTGAATAGTGCCGTGGGACCTATTTTTAATATTTTTTTTCCAAATAAAGTGGTTGTGAGTTCCATAAACAGTACGTGAACAATACGTCAACAGTGCATGAACAGTGCTAGTTGTTCCCTAAAGTTGAAACGCGTGAAAAAAAAAAAAAAAAAAAAAAAAAAAACGCAAAACGTGAAACGCACAGAACATTAATCCAAACACATACTCAATTAAGACTTCTCCTACCACTCACCACATAGGTGGCTATGACTCTAGAAACTCTTTGCTTGACAAAGTCTTACGCAAACTCATTAAAGTTTTACAAATAATTAATTAGAAGTTGATATTTTTATTTTTTTTAATAATATAATTTTACTATTATTCAATAAATTTACAAGATTTTGTACGTTTGAATCACATAATTTTTTAAATAATGTACACAATTTTGGACATTCAATGTACGCAATTTTTCTAAGAATGTTCATAATTTTTTAGATTTACTTGCTTCATTTCCTTAAACCCTAGAGAGTGAAACAAGTTTCATTCACAAATTAGGTTCCTAAAACCCATGAGTCCAAATCTTCTGTCTCATTCTTACTACTCCACTATATACTCTACAAATAAAAACATGTCACATGTCTATCTATTTTATTAAATGCTAAATTTATGTCTTCTATTATTTCAATGTCTTAAAATAAATAAATAAATAACCCATTATATTTAGGTAATTGAAGTAATAGAAGACATAAATTTAGCATTTAATAAAATAGATGGACATGTGGCACATTTTTATTTGTAGAGTATATAATGGAGCAGGAAGAGTGGGATAGAAGATTTGGATAGAAGATTTGGACTCAAAACGAATACCCTAAGTCCCTAAGGGTTTACATAAACTATCATCTTTCACCACAAATTTAGAGATAATAAATTGGTGATAAATGACATTATCTTTATAAAAGCCTACTATTTCGGTGAGATTATAATCATTTTGCTTAACATCCTCACTTTTTCACCTAGCGCTACATTTTCCACACAATCATCTCGGTATACCTGATCATCTACAAGGAAGATTACCAACACTTCTTTTAAACTTTTTAAAGTATAAAGCACAATTGCATAAACATGCAAATAATTTTAATGTTAACCTAAATTAATGTTATATAAATTAAGTTACAACACATTAAACTATAATATTAATTATTTTATTTTAGATATAATAAAAAAAAAAAACACATATGAAGCATACTAAAATAAAAATCACAATGCTTAACTGCACATACATCAATTTGTATTTGATTGGTGTAGATAAAATATGAACTTTGAATCACTAACATCATAATCTCACTTCTTTTATTTATTGACTTTATACGAATATGAAATAAATAAAAAAAGAGCGTATATTCTTATCCTCATTTATTGGTTTTTCTTTTTCTTAGAATTATTTTCTTTAACATGTTATATTTTTTAAAAATAGTTTGCACCTTAAATTTTGTTATAATTATATAAATTTTGATATTTTTACTTTTACATATATCACATAGTACTAGAAAAAAAAAATGAACACATGAAATGAACATAAAAATGATTTAATTCATTAAATAAACTTTATGTTTAACATTATGGTTATGTTTAGGTTTAGGAAACTTTTTTTGAAGGCAAGTCACTTAAAGGCTTTTTTTTTTTTTTTTTGGTAAAGGTTAATAATTTACATCTATTATAATTTAGAAATATATATGTGGGATTAAGGGCCCGAATTATATATTGGGCCTTAGGCCTTGGCCGAGAGCGGAAGTGGTCTAAGGAGGAACGAATGGTAATGAACGGTTTAGGCTCAGAATTTAATGAGTAAGATACAAATGGGAAGGTTGTCTGAGGAAGAATATCTCATCAGATACGATAAGTACAGCTCAAATATGTATTCCAATGATTAGAGTGACCTTCCATGAAACTTCAGTGATAGGGACGTGTATTATGAACATACGAGAAGGAGGGGAACTCAAAAATATCTAAGGGAAAGTTGCTATCACCGCATTGAATGTACTGCAGCTACTTTTCTGACCGCATTTATGTGAAGAAGACCTCTGAATAATGCTGCATTGACTACCACAACTCACAGAAAGCCAAAGAGGGTATTTGATGGGACAAGTACTCAAATAAGGGCTCAAATGACCAACAAGTGTAGGATCAAGATGGTCCAAAGAGAGCTATATAATGTAAAAAACCTTCCATGAGGAAGGGATCGGAAAAAGAGAAAGAGAACACTGTAGCCATCAAAATTATACTTGTATTTGGTCTAGTTGATTTATATAAAGACTTACCTCCTTGGACAATGAATTGATTCAGATCAGTGCTTCTTGTTCTTGTTTGATCATCATTTAAATCCATATTAGCCGTTGTTCAATTCATTAAGGCCTAGTTCTTTGACTCACTCTCTACAAATTTATTGTACTAGGCTCACTGGGCTAAGATCCCATACATTTTTGGGCTTGGGCTGCAAAACGTGTCCCTACAATTGGCGCCGTCTTTGGGAAGAACTTGTGTAATAGTGAGTGCGACGTTTAACTATGGAAAGATTAGGTCCCCATCAACAAGAATCCATGGGTTCTCAACAACAAGATGATTTCCTTAACCTCGAACGCAAGCGGGATCGAGAAGGTAGCGTACACACCACACATACTAGAAAAAGTTACTCTCGAGTTTGGAGTCACGTCTCTCAGGAGTAGAACAACAGGGCCATGCAAAAGGAAATTGACCATCTAAAGAAGGAATTACGTCATGCACAATGAAGATGAACTCCCTCCCGGTTTGACTCCTCTTCTGATGATGAGAAGGATAGTAGTTATCGACGTAGATCAAGGACTCCTCCTAGTGAGTCTTTCTCATATGAAGAGGAATACCATCATGAACGCAGATACAAGAGCCTAACTCGCAGAGGACTAGGAAACGATGCTATGAGCAAAATGTTGAATCAAATTTCCAAGTCGCCCTTCATGCACAAGATTGAAGGGGCAACTCTTTCTCAGCGTTTCCATCAACCAACGTTCACCATCTACAATGGACGAACAGACCTGGTGGAGCATGTGAGCCATTTCAATTAGAGAATGGTTGTCCATTCTAAGGATGAAGCCTTAATGTGAAAGGTGTTCTCATCTAGTCTGGACCCGTTGCGATGAGATGGTTCGACGGCCTAAGGGCAGATTCCATAGATTCCTTCAAGAAGCTTACCCGAGCTTTTGGCTATCATTTTATTACGTGTACCAGGGTCCCTCAACCTATAAATTCCCTACTGTCCTTATCCATGTGAGAAGGGGAGACTCTGAAAACGTACTCGGACAAATACTGGGAAATGTTCAATGAGATTGATGGCGACTTTGATGACGTGGCCATCAACACCTTTAAGGCCGGCCTTCCAGCCGAGCACGGTTTAAGGAAGTTTTTAACTGGCAAACCTGTCACCAGTGTGCACCAACTCATGGACCAGATTGATAAGTTCAAGAGGGTTGAGGAAGACTAGCAGCTAGGGAAAGGAAAAGCTAAGGTTATCCCTCAAGAGAGGAGGGATTTCAGGTCGGACCGGTATAATAATAACAATTGGCCTCGGAGAGACTTTGTTGGCCAGTCAGGGCCTGCTAATACTCAGGTGGTTAATGCAGTGTTCCGAGAACCGGTGCATCAGGTTCTGGAGAAGATTAAGAATGAGTCGTTCTTCAAATGGCCAAACAAGATGGCTGGAAACCCCATAAGGCGTAATCAGAGCTTTTATTGCCAATACCATCAGGACCAGGGACACACCACAGAGGACTGTAGAAATTTATGGGACCATTTGGACCAGCTAGTTCGAGAAGGAAAGTTGAAGCAGCTTTTGCACCATTCTAGTGGCCAGGCGGGCTAGACAGGTTCAGATCCCCGGAGAGATGCTTCTTCAAGACCTCCTCTAGGAACGATCAATGTTATCTTTGCTACTCCTGGAAGGACTGATTTTTGCCCCTCCAGAGTGATGTCTGTGACTCAGTTGTTCGCCAAGGATGATAATCTGGAGCTGAAGAGGGCTAGAATGGATATTCAACCTGCAATAAGTTTTTTGAATGAGGATAAGATTAGGACCATACAGCCCCATGATGATGCTTTGGTGGTCACGCTCAGGATTGGTGGATATGATGTGAAGAGGGTGATGGTGGACCAAGGCAGTGGTGCTGAAATTATGTACCCTAACTTATACAAAAGGCTGAATTTAAGACCCGAGGACTTGACGGCCTACAATTCTCCTTTGGTGAGTTTTGATGGGAAGGTAGTCATTTCGAGGGGTCAGATAAGACTACCCGTGCAAGCTAGTTCAGAAGTGGTGGAAGTAAACTTCATCGTGGTGGATGCTTATTCCCTCTACACGGCCATTGTAGCCAGACCCTGGCTTCATGCCCTGGAGGCCGCCTCTTCCACTCTGTACCAGAAGGTGAAATATCCATTGAGGGATCACATTGAAGAAATCGTGGGGAGTCAATCCACAGCTAGGCAATGCCTAGTGGCTGCCATCTTACATCAACTTGAAACTGAGTCCTCGACCTCTACTGGAGCGGGCTTGTAGCAATCAAAAGCTTCGGTATTGCCTATAAATGGACCAGCCAAGGAGGCAAAATGTGAAGATTTAGAAACGATTATGGTCGGTGATGACCTGGAGAAGTTCTTTTTGATCAGAACTTAGCTACCTCATCAGGAGAAGAAAGAACTAGTAGAATTTCTTAGGAAAAATATTGACGTGTTTGCATGGAATGCTTACGAAGAACCGGGGGTGGACCCGAGCTTCATCTGCCATAATTTAAATGTTAACCCATCCATCACTCCCAAAAAGCAATCACCTCGACGCCCATCCAAGGAACATGCAGATGCTGTCAGAGAGGAGGTGATGAAACTCAAGTAGGCAGGGGCAATCAGGGAGGTTTTCTAACCTGAATGGCTGACCAATACTGTGGTGGTGAAAAAGAAGAACGAGAAGTGGCAAGTGTGTTTAGACTTCACAGATCTGAATAAGGTTTGCACAAAAGATCCCTTCCCTATGCCTCGAATAGATCGATTGGTGGATGCAACGGTGGGACATCCTCAGATGAGCTTCCTAGACGCCTTTCAAGGATATCATCAGATATCACTAGCCCTGGACGATCAAGAAAAGACAGCTTTTGTCACTCTTATTGAAAACTACCACTACAAAGTGATGCCCTTTGGTTTGAAAAACGCAGGGTCTACCTATTAAAGGATGATGACGAGAATGTTTGAACCACAGTTGGGCAAAAGTATTGAAGTCTATATAGACGACATGGTGGTGAAGAGCAAGGAAGTGTCTAAGCATGTGGGAGACCTCGGAAACATCTTTGAAATTCTGAGGAAACATAAGGATCAAGGTGGTCCAAAAGGAGCTATATAATGTAAGAGACTCTCCATGAGGAAGGGATCGGAAAAAGAGAAAGAGAACATTGTAGCCATCAAAATTATACTTGTATTTGGTCTAGTTGATTTATGTAAAGACTTACCTCCTCAGACAGTGAATTGATTCATATCAGTGCTTCTTGTTCTTATTTGATCATCATTTAAATCCATATTAGCCGTTGTCCAATTCATTAAGACCTAGTTCTTTAACCCACTCTCTACAAATTTATTGTACTGGGCTCACTGGGCTAAGATCCTATGCATCTTGGGCTTGGGCTGCAAAACGTGTCCCTACAATATATTTTTTATTTTTCAAACAAATAAAAATGATAAACTTTAGAGACAAGCAGTAACTGTAATTTTTTTTTGAACATGAAGGGAAAAAAAAAATCCTAAATTTTAGAAATTCTCTTTTTGAATTCAAAATGAAATTTATTATTTGACATTTATGACCCTATTTCTAAATGAAGTTACCATTTATTAATGAAGGTGTTTGTACACCACATAAAAATCCAGTTGAAAGAAGGGAATCCTCTTATATATAGTATAGTGTATAATTTAGAATTTAGAATTTAATTGAATTTAGACTCTTCGGTTTTTGTACCCAATAATTCACTTGCCACAAAATTAAAAAAATTAGATGGACACGTGGCGCAAAATTGAACTCCAATTGAAATCCAATTTAGAATCTAATTGGATTTGAACTCTATGATTTTTACACTTAATAATTTACTTGGCACAAAAATTAAAAATTAAATGGGACATGCAAAATTGAGAGTGATGATAAGAAATGAGAGAGAGACTTAGAGGTTGAGAGAAAGACAGGAATTAATATTCTATTTATTCATTGCTTGCAATCTTTCTTTACAAATACAATGCTTCTTTATACTTGCATCTAACTAACATAACATGACATGTCAAGAGCTTTATATCTTAATTGGCACTTCTCCATACACAAAATGCTTGTAAGTTTATGGGGGAAGGAGGTTGAATTACAGGATTAGCAACATATTGTAATTATCTCAAAAAAAAAAAAAAAAAAAAAAAAAAAACCTAACATAATCAAATCTAGTAGCCTATAACAGCTTAACGGACTCTTAACCTAAACTAACTGTCAATGTAATTTTAATTCAAGATTAATTGTGTCTTTCTTCATCATGAACTCAAAGCTTTTACACTGATGAAATTATTTTGGGCATATCTCTTGGCTGCATTCAATCATTTGTTTGACATAATTAAAAAATTTTAGTAAACATGGTAAGAAATTTCTATTGGTTTTGTTTGAGTACATTTTACTTTCATAGGTATTCAAATAAGTATTCTACAAACAACTCGCATCCAAATTCTGTTGAAGGCCCTTAATTGTATAACACTCAACAATTAGTGTGCGTTTGGCTCCAAATTAAAAAGCCAGCTTATTTTACTATTCAACTTATTTTTTTTACTATTTATGAGCCTCACTGCACTTTTTGGTACTATTCATGGGTCCCACTGTACTGTTTCAGTTAACTTTTACATTTATTTAGAGTACTTTCAGTAAAAAAATTTCAGTTTCAGTAAAATAAGCGGATCCGAAACAGATTCTTAATGTCCCATTTGGAACTCCATAGACTCTTACCCATCTCTGAAGGGGTGTTGCTTTTCAGTGCAAAGATAAGAAGAATTAGCTCATTTCCTTAAAATGTTGTTTTAGTTGGAATGCCTCGCCTAAACTAGAGTACAATAGCAGTTGAAGGCCCTCCTAAGCAAGACCATAGGTCTTTTTATAAAGCTGATGCTAAACTCACCCTATATTTAGTGTGCGTTTGGGAAGCACGTTTTGCGCTTCCCATGTCATGCGTCTGCATCATTTAGGCATGTGAACAGTGCAACGCATGTGAACAGTGCAACGCGCGTGAACAATAACTTTTTTATTGTTTTCAGTTTTCAATTTTCAGCAAAATAAGCGGTATCCAAACGGACACTTACTTACAAGCAAGAAGGGGTTAAGCCACTAATAGCCATCTTCTAGCAACAGGGCCGACCCAACCTAATTTGGGGCCTAAAAAGATTTATGTGGGGCCTTTTATATATAAATATTAATTAAATAAAATTATTTAATATTTGCATCATTGAGGTTAATTTGTATTAAATATAATTCAATGAATAATACCAACTAAAACTAAGGTTAATTTCATATAGAGAATTGAATATCATAATTAAAAAATAAATTTAACAAAAAGAAAAAATATATTATTTTTTAAAAAGAAAATTAATTTATCTTGAATATATGATGATACATAGTTAATTACATTTATAATCTAATTTGTAATCTATGATATTAATTGATGTGTATCTTTGTAGTAGATTAGTTTACAAATATTAATGTTTCAAACTATTAAGGGAGATTAATTATCATTGATGATCTAACACATTTGCAAAAAAAATTTAAAGCCTTGTTAGAAATAAAAAAGGAAAATGCTAAAGGTACTACAAAATGTTCATAATATAACGTGACAATAACAGTGATCGATAAGCTTCAATAATGTAATTAATGAATATTTAAAATACTTTTTTGTGATTGGTAACATGTCAGTTTGTAAATCTATAGTAAAATTTGCGATATTCCTAACATCACTAATAATAAAAAATGCACATCCATTTGAAAAAATTCATATTTTTTATAAAATTTTGAGCTTTTTACAATGGGATGGGCCTTTTTTTGTAAATGGTAAATATATATATATATATATATATATGTAAGGACACAATTCTCTGGTGGCCCAATAAGGATGTTGGGCTCGCGCATGAAAGATCCCTCACAATATGATTTGTAGAGAGTGGGTTTGAAAAGCTAGCCGCTGGTCACGGGGCGATGTCCGATCCTGGTTTTAGAGGAATTCAGGTAGAAAAAAGGAGTTGGGCCTGAACATTTAAGCCCTAAGACGTCGCACCCTATGGGATGGGACTCCTCGGAGTTGATCCGAGGACCATTGGGGCCTAACCCCGGTTATCCAACGACGGACTTTCTTCAGTGAAGTCCAGTGTTGTTGAGATGTTCTCCCCCATGTGATCCTCCTTTTTCGGAGGTGGGGATGGGATCCCCTTTAGATTTACTTGCTTTCTTCTTTTATACTCGTCTGTGTTAATTGTCCTTCGTCCACGTGTAGGGTCAATCTTTACAAGACTGATATTTGTCCCATCAGTCTAATCCCAGAATTGTTAGGTATGGTTGATAAGGCTGCAGAGTACGGCTCTGTCATGTGTTGGGTCTTATCTGGAAGGGTAATAAGGATAACTTCCCCAAGATATTTTGGATCTCCTTACAAATTCGTCCCTATACCAGTTTTACCCCTTTATTTCGGTGGGATTCAGGATCTGCCGAGGACCAAAATGTCCTCGGCTGCCTTCCAAAATTGTTTTGTGCTCTGTACGGTAGAGCTTGGGCCACAGCTCTCCTCGGACTGGGCCTTCGGATTTTTCAGGAGCAATTGGGCTTGGTCCTTAAATCATTGGGCCCCACAATATATATATATATATATATATAATTTTTTTTTTGTGGTGGGGTCCTTAGGCCTAGGCCCAAGTTGCCTAGGCCTTGGGTCAGCCCTATCTAGTTGAAAGAGTTATTTAATCAAAATCCTCTACTTTTTGTAAAATTTAAATTTAATTTTTTATTTGAAGAGAATGCAATGACCAAAATCCAAAATATTGCTACGAGACAACTTTAAATTGGATTGATAAGCAATGTTGGATTGATAAGCAATGTTTATCTCTTATGTAACATGCATCACCACTATATTTGAACATAAATCTACTTGCATGCTTGCTTTGAAAAGTCATTTCTAAAGGTTGATTAAGTTTAGGGGAAAAGTTGACGGATGACTTAAGGATATTAGTTTAAAAAAAAATTATTTTCAAAAGAATTTAAGAAAAATAATAAAGTAATTAATTTTTTTTCCAACTTTTTATATTTTCCTTGAAAATGGTGTTAAAAATTTTCTAAAATAATTTATTAATAATGGCCCTAAGAGCACCCATTAACATGATCTTAAGTTTAGTGGTACATTTTATCATTCAAAAAAGTTGTAATGATTTTATCAGACTTAATCATGTTATAAGGGGATCCTTGGATAAGTAAAGACATACCTAATTTCTAGTTTTCAAATACTACTTAAACATACTATAGCATTAATGGCCAATTAATACTGATAAATCAACCTAAAAACAATGTGTAAAGTTGGTTTCTTTTCAACCTTGACTTTAGTATCCTTCAATTTATGACTAAAGATATTAGGCCTGGTTATTATAGAGATGGTATTGATCTTTAAGCTACGTTTGGTTGGAGTGAAAATAGGTAGGATAGACAATAAGGAATAGTTAAGAGAAATTTTGATTGAAAGGAGTGTTTGGTTAGAGTTATTTTAGTGAGAGAAAATTGTGAGGCCCGACTATTTTTTCCCCGAGCCTACCATTTTTAAGCCCCTCAAGTTGGAGAGAAAATGAAGAGGAAAAGTGAAATAGTTTGATAAAAATTACTAATCTACCCTTTATCCTCCCCCAAAATAAATTCACGTTAACACTCTTTTTCTTTATTCTCTACTACATTACAATTTAAACTCCTTTTTTTTTTTTTTTTTTTTTTTCTTGGGTTCTTTGCTCTTTACATTGAACTCATTTTCTAAGTTAGAGTTGCTTATTTTATTCCAAAAAAAAAAAAAAAATTCATTTTATTAAATACCTTTAATGTGGTGGTCACTTCACAATTATAAGTGTTTGTGGGATGTGTGGGGTAAGAGTCGGGGTTCAAGTCTTCAAGAGCAGAGACGGAGCCAGAACTTAGAGTTAGAGAGGCGGCTTTGTTGTTGGTTTTGTGTAGTGATTTCGGCTTTCGACTATGTTGTTGCTTAGCTGCTTAGCTGTTGGTTGTTTTAAATTTTTTAAATGGTCAAATTGTTTGTTTTAGGTAAAATTGGTTGATTAGGCTTAATTTTTTTAAGTTTTATTATTGGTAATTTTGTTGTTGAACTAATTTTTTTGAGCTTGTATATTTTGTTTTAGATTTGGTCTTTAAAATGAGAAAAATGCTAGAATTACAAATTTTTTTACAAATTGCTGATGTGATGAGTAGTTATTAGTAAGTAAAAAAATATATATATAAATGGTGGGCCCAAATGTGAATCAATAAGAATTTGTTACTTTAATAGTTTATAAAAATGTTGTAGAAAAATTTGTGACTATAACAATACTCTTAAAAGAATAATGATATTGTTAAAGAGACAAAAGTGTAATTTTATAAAATAAAATTGCTAAAATTAGTACCTATATATATAATAATATATATTTTTAAAAAATTTGGCGGGCCATTGCCCCCCAAGTCTAACTATAGCTTCGTACATGTCCAGGAGAGAATTTCACACATATATACACTTAGATTATGTTACAATAGAATTTCTATCATGTATAAAAAAAAATATTCAAATAAATAAAGAGTTATATAATAAGAGCATAAAAATAAATTCATATAAAAATAATAATTTCAATAAATACTTTTGTTAATAAAATATATCACGCAAGCTATTATCTAAGTATAAAAGTCAGGGCCCTTGGCCCTGGCCATATTCCCAAATGATGGAGCGTACTTTGCACGTATTATAGAGATTTGTGGGTCTGGTGACTCTGATGGTCATTGTCCCTGCTACTTCGTGGCACCGGCACATGCATTCATTTTTGCTTGTACGTAATATAAAATCTCACAGATTAGATTTGAAAACTGGGAACTTGGAAACATCTACATTGATTTATATTAAAAGAATATTCAATATTGAGAGGCTGGCGAATGGTGAGTGGTGGCCGGTGTGAGGTTGTGAGCTTTTCAGTTGTCCTTTTCATATTTTTTATTGGTGGGGCCTTTTGCGCTGTCGTTTGTTTGACGGGTTCGGGGGTTGACCACTTTTTGCTAGCTGACCAAACCAAAATTCCCAGGAGGCATTATGGTCTGATTTGGGAAATTAATTATTAATTAAATAATGGTTTTTTATATGTTTGACACGTTAAGGATTTGATTTTTTGATTAATCAAATTTCAAGTCTGTTTTGACAAATGTTGCAGTTCAACGGCTTAAATCTAATCCCAATTTTGTCCTATAACATTAACATGACGTTAGGCGTGATGTTTTTGCGTTATTATTAAATTGAAAAGAGATAATACATGAATTATGTGTCCATTAATGAAGGTGTAATCTAGAAGTGTTATTTTATTTATTTATTTTATAAAAGTAATCTAGGAGTGATGCTTTCGATCATGGAATCAGAGTTTGAGAGTTAGGCAAAAGAGGCATGGTGCAAGAGCATCAGTGGTAATGTGGAGAGCATGCAGCATGGTGCTTATGGGGTGGGATACTGGGATCGTCTCTGCTTAGAATTAGATTTAGATTTTATTTTATGGATATAACAATACAACAAACTGTCATGTCAATTAAAAAATAATAGTGGGTTTTAGTTTGTTTAATTGATAAGGTAGAGAGCAAGCAACATGATGTGTATAGGGTGGGATCCTCTCCACTTAAATTTGAATTTAGATTTTTATTTTATGGATCTAACAATACAACAAACTATAAATGTCAATTAAAAAATAACGATATGTTTCAGTTGACTCAACTAGTAAAATCTTTAATAGTTAAATAAAAGTTTCAGGATTAAATTCCTACATACACCAAAAATTGATTGGTGTCTACATGAAACTCGTGTGAGTGTGAGTCTGCGGTGTGAGTCTGTGAAACTCTATTAAAAAAGAAAAGAAAAGCGTGGAGCTTGTGTGAGTGTGAGTAAACGAGATAGGTTGATAGCATTCAGGTAAATGACTAGAATCTTGTAACTTAATTGGTCAACACCTATTGATGTTTCCAATAGAGACATTTAGGATTCAATTCCCGCATACACCAAAAATTGATTGGTGTCTACGTGAAACTCGTGTGAGTGTGAGTCAGTGAAACTCTATTAAAAAAGAAAAGAAAAGCGTGGAGCTTGTGTGAGTGTGAGTAAATGAGATAGTTTGATAGCATTCAGGTAAATGACTAGAATCTTGTAACATAATTGGTCAACACCTATTGATGTTTCCAATGGAGACATTCAACGTTCCAATAAAAAAAATGGTAATAATTTAAAAGTCCTATTAATGGGTGTCCTTAGAGCAAGTATTATTAAATTATTTTAAGAAAGTTTGATATCACTTTTATAAGAAATATAAAAAACCATCAAAAGATTCAATTACTTTTTTTATTTTCCAATAAATTTTTAAAAAAAATATATTTTAAACTAATGCTCTTAAGGAATTAGTTAACTGTCCCTAATATCATCCCAATATCAGTTGCAGCTCTTAAAACTTGAGTTTTAGAGGCAAGAGTTCCTTAAGGGTCCGTTTGGATATAACTTATTTTTGCTGAAACTGAAAACTGAAAATTGAAAACATTGTAGCAAAATAATTTTTAAATGTGTAAATAGTACAGTGGGACCCATTTTTAATATTTTTTTGAATAAAGTGGTTGTGGGTCCCATGAACAGTGAGTAAACTGTGCTGCTACAGTATGTAAACAGTGATAATTGTCCCCTGGCCTAAAGCAAAATGCAAAAAAAAAAAAAAGAAGCAAAAAATGCAAACGTGACGCGGATCCAAACACATACTAAGTGTACTCAAGCATCTAAGACTGGTTTTTCTGATATATAACCAAATTGTTGGTAAAATCAGGCCAAATGGCCCAAAAAAAATAATCCAATATTTAATGGTTAGGCCAACAAGAATCCAGTTAATTTAATAATGGACCCCTGGCCCAAAAAATAATAATAATGGACCCATAAAACTCATGCCCAAAGCCCAAACTTAGCCCAAAAAAAGTTTCCTCATTTCTTCTCCACTGCAAGACTAGGGTTTTGAATCTATTCGATCCACTTTCAGTAAAACCCAACAAAAACCCACACTTGCTACTAGCTAGTTCGGAATCGGAGACTTGGGAAAGGGAGGCCATTTTGCAAGAAGCAAGAACAATGGCGCTTCTTCAACATCTGGGGCGTTCAAAGAGCGTGGCGAAGAGGTCGAAGAAGTACTTAGAGGAAGCACTTTACACAAGGCTCTTCAAGGAAGGTGGGTCTGAGTTGAGCGTCAGACACCAGCTCAACCAGTTCATCAAGACCCACAAGCGAGTTTACAAATGGGAAGTCGGTGACACTCTCAGAAAGCTTCGCCAACGCAAGCTCTACTACCCTGCTCTCAAGGTTTGTATTGAAATTTTTGTCAATGGTTTCAATTCATTTGCTTATCTCTCTGTTTTATAAATTTACCCATTTCAACATTTGAGCCTTTAGGACTTGAATGGTTAGGAGTTGTGTGATTTTGTGCAATTTGATATGAAGGGCTTGCTTTGTCGTGGGTGTTATAGCTTTTATTTGGATTATCGGCATTGCTGCATTTTGTTGTTTTTAGAATTCAAGCATGTTAAAATGTTTATATTCTAGAGTATCGAGAGTGGCTAAGGCCGTCATGTATGTTTATAAATTAGAGCACTGATATTGTAAGCAGCTTGAGGTGGTGACATATTGAAAGTTGAAACTATCTGATATGAAGTCAAATCTCGTCCTTCACATAACTTGGATTTCAATTAAAGGGCAGAAATGGAGAAGGCTTTCGTATATAGCTTTCAAATTTGCTTTTCAACTTGGTCGAATTATAGATGGAGCTGGATGTTGTTCAAAGATTTTAGATTGTTGGGAATTTGATACCATTATGTATCCTAGTTCTTAGGCACTATGTTTAATAGTGTGCACAAGCCTCTTAGGTCTTAGATATGCAGATAGAAGGGAATTTACTGTCCTAGGTGGCGAATGCCTTATCCAATCACTCTGATAATGTGATAAAAAGTGTGAGTAAATCTCTTTAAGGTTTGATTTTGTCGTGGAAAGAATAGTTTATGCCCATATTTATGATTCAGCCATTATATAGGCAAAGTGATATAAGCAGTATGAAAAGCCAATAACTTATTAGCAATGTTGCTCCAATTTAGGTAAGATCTTAACAACAGACAACTTCATAAAAGATGTGTGCTTGTGCTTGATTGGTGCTATATGTGTAAGAGATGTGGGGAGTCAGTGGATCACCTTCTGCTTCATTGCCCCATAGCTTGGGAGTTGTGGTCTTTGTTTTCTGTTTGTTTGGTATTCACCGGGTTATGCCTCATACAATTATTGAGTTGTTTGAGTCTTGGCAAGGAAAGTTTGGGTGACATCGTAACATAGATGTTTGGAGAATAGTGCCTCATTGTTTGATCTGGTGCATTTGGCGTGAAAGAAATGCTAGAAACTTTGAGGGTTGTGAACGTTCATTGCTAGAGATTGTCTTTTTTCTCACTCTCTATGATTGGAGTGTGGTCTTTTCCCATTTTTCTTGTTCTTCCCTTCCTGTTTTTCTTGATCGTTTTAATTTTGGTTCCTGATTTGTGCCCCCATAGGACATCCCCAATGTACTCGGTTTGTCATTTTTTTTATTATTAATAATATTTTTACGTTACTTATCAAAAATAAAAACTTTTAACTTTCAATGCCTCCGTATTCAGGATGAGTGTAGTTTCTAAAAGCCTCAATTATTGCCCTCACACATGGTTAAATCCCATTTTTGATCCTAGAAAGATCCAGCAATTACTCACTTATCATGAAATAAGTAAGATCCTGCAATTATCCTGTTTATTGGATTAAGTGGTTTGGCTGTGTCTGTTTAGCGTTGCTCTTGGTTCCAACCCATGTTGTTTTTTATTTTTATTTTTATTTTTTATAAATTAAAATTTTATGGCCAGTATTCAGTTGATAATAGAAACTAATGCCCTTCCCCACCCCCTTCCTCATTTTTTGGGTTGTGCATTCAATCCGCCACCCCAATGGACCCAACAACTTGGATTGGTTTTTAGTGAGTTGATGGTTTTTGAAGTTTGTGTTGGTTCAGGTTTTGGGTTGGCACTTGGAAAAATGTTTAATCAGATTTAACGGATCCAAGCCACAATATTAATAGTTGAAATTATTATTTTTTAAAATTTGTTAGTATTTTTTTTATTGGATTTTTATGCTCAGTTTAAATATGTTATGAACTTGATCTGGCCTGACCCAACACAATGTCTCATTTGCCTCTCTCCATTTAATAAAACTACCCATTTTGCTTTTGCTATGGCATATGAATTAAGTTTTGCTAGATTTTTAATGGGTCACAGTTTTCTGGTTTTAGAGTTGTATGATTTTGTGCAATTTGATGTGAAGGACTTGATTTGCTCTGGGCATTATAGTTTTAATAGGATTTTCAGCATTGCTGGCTGTATTTTGCTTTATTTAGAATCTAAGAATGTTAAATTGTGTGAATACAAGAACAACCAAGCCTTAGTCCCAATTTTTTTGGGGCTGGCTATGGATCCTCAATAGATTAGTCAAAGTTGGTCACATATATTCTTTTTCGCCATTCTATTCTACCTGAAGGCATACTCTCTGTTACTATCTTAATTGACATTTTTTTTTTTTTTTTTTTTTTTTTACTACTTATGTTTTTTTTCCTTCCTCTCTCTCTCTCTCTTCAACTTGAATCAACTGACTCTTTCTCACTAGTGTATTAATCGCTCTCTTCTGATGTCAAACTGTGTGAATTCTTATATATAAAATGGATGTATTCCTTATTTCTGTTAGCTCTTCCCTCTGATTTGTTTGTATTTGCTTCAAGTGCAGTGAGTTTACTATTGTAAACAAATCGCACTTTTCTTATCAATAAAACTTTAATTACCTATCAAAAAAGAAAGAAAAATTTATTCCCTTTATTTTTATAAGTGACTTTTTGTGTAATCTGGGCTTGATTATTGATTGTTGGAATCTTAATTAGTTATAATTATTTTTGAATACTACAGCTTTCAGAAACTATGGCTAAAAGGGGCATGAATAAGACGGTCAGTGATCAAGCTATACATCTAGATCTTGTTGCCAAAACACGAGGTATATCTGCTGCAGAAAATTATTTCATTGATCTTCCTGAATCATCAAAAAATCATCTTTGTTATGGTGCCCTCCTAAATTGTTACTGCAAGGAACTGATGACTGAAAAGGCTGAAGCTCTTATGGAAAAGATGAAGGAACTGAACCTTCCTTTAAGCTCCATGCCTTATAACAGCCTTATGACCCTCTACACGAAAACCGAGCAGCCAGAAAAGATCCCGGCCATCATACAAGAAATGAAGGCATCCCATATCATGTTTGATGCCTATACATACAATGTCTGGATGAGGGCTCTTGCTGCTGTCAATGATATTACTGGGGTTGAAAGGGTTATTGATGAGATGAAGAGGGATGGCCGAGTTGCTGGAGATTGGACAACGTATAGCAACTTAGCGTCAATATATGTTGATGCTGGATTGTTTGAGAAGGCAGAAAAGGCACTCAAGGAATTGGAGAAGAGAAATGCCTGCAAAGATCTCTCTGCTTACCAATTTCTAATTACGTTGTATGGGCGAACAGGGAACTTGCTTGAAGTTTATCGGGTATGGCGTTCTTTGAGGTTGGCTTTTCCTAAAACTGCAAATATAAGCTATCTGAATATGATTCAGGCACTTGTTAACGTAAAAGACTTACCAGGAGCAGAGAAGTGTTTCAGGGAGTGGGAATCTGGGTGCTCAATTTATGATATCCGTATAGCAAATGCTCTGATAGGAGCTTATGCAAAAGAGGGTTTGCTAGAGAAGGCTGAAGAGATAAAGGAGCGGGCTCGCAGGAGAGGGGCCAATCCTAATGCTAAAACCTGGGAGATCTTTTTGGATTATTATATGAAAAAACGGGAATTAAAATTGGCAGTAGATTGTGTTGCCAATGCAATATCTATCGGTAGAGGGGATGGTAAGAAGTGGGTCCCATCATCTGTGGTTGTCAGCAGTTTGATGGGGCATTTTGAGCAAGAGAAGGATGTTGATGGTGCAGAAGGGTTTCTGGAGAATTTGAAGAGGGCTGTGGATAATCTAGGGGCAGAGGTTTTTGAATCACTGATAAGAACTTATGCAGCTGCTGGAAGGACAAGCCCTATAATACGGCGCCGGCTGAAAATGGAGAATGTTGAGGTGAATGAGGCTTGCAAGAAGTTGCTTGATACAATATGTGTTGAGTGAGTTTTTTTTCTCTTCATTCTAATTTTGGTATGTAAAAGTGATTTTGAATGGTTTCTACTTGCTATTATGTTTCGATAATAATGTTGCCTTCTTTTGTTTATTAATGTGAAGTGACACATGGATTAGCTGAGTTAGCTCATTCAAGAGTACCTTCCATGCATATATTGAAAGGGCATTACCTTTGTTATAACTTGATATTCAGAAGACATTTCAATTAACCTATTGTTAAGGGATTGAGATTTCACACTGGTCAAGTTAGATAGGATGTATGTTTAGTTGTATGGAATATGATAAAGAGTGTGATGATATAAACATAACCATTGCAGTCTTGTTCTTTCTATTCAAGATACAGGAACATGGTAGACAAAGTCGTTACTGTTTTATTTATTTATTTTTATGGCATTTCTTAATGCTGAATGTAGAAGGACAAATTGATGATGAAGGAGAAGAAACCTATGTTAATCTGTTGTAACAATTTAATTTCTTATGTTTCTTTGTTTTAGCTAACCCACTATTTGATGACTACGGCTAAAGCCTGCATAATCAAGTCATAGGGTTTTATCTCCCACATGGACCCAAATTGATGGGAGTGCAAAACCCTGTGCTTGTAAACTGGGGAAGGGTATGCTTTTTCCCTACTCCGGATGGTAAAATTGTGGACTAGTAAAAGATTTGGCCATCACTTGACAAGTAAGCACAAACATATTGGAGCCTATAACTTCCAAATTGTTTGATTGCGGGTTGGAGGAATTGGGGGATGATGCTTCATTGGGTGAAAATTATAAAATGTTTTTGAATGTGGATTGGGTTGGTGTCTGTAGACCTAACGGTGAATGCGCTGCCTAGATATATTCTGGTTGAATTCCTAGCTGCCTTGCCTATATATATATAACATTTATATGAATAGGCACACAAAGTAAATTCATATTCTTTCACTATATTCTGAATCATTTTATGCCATCAGAATTTCGAAGTGCCATGTCCTGCTTATTGTGATACAGTGCTGGTGTGATAAACGCTTATTTTAGTATATCTATACTGTTCTGTCACAATACTGAATTATTCTGGGTATTGGTCCTCATCCTGGTAATGCTTTGAAAAATATGTAAACTATCTTCATTTCCTTTGTTTTTTTGATGAACGGATGGAATAGTTTTTGTTTGTTGTTTAGTCTTCTTTTAGTTCTTATCCTGCAGTTGCAATTCTGCTGTGCAATTTTATTTGTCAAAAAAAAAAAAAAAAAAAAAAAACTTCTGTGCAATTTGAGTTTGTTTGTTTTATATAAATAGCATTAATAATAAGAACAAAGACGTAGTTCCAAAACTTTGAGTTCGACTATGGATCCTCAATATACTAATTGGGGTTTGTCGCATTAATTGTTACTGTAAGGGCGCGATTTGTAACGACCCGAAATGATATTGGGTTTGCACGTAAAAAGACCTAAACAATATCATTTATAGAGCGTAGGTTTGAAAGGCTGGGCCTTGGTCACCAAATAGTGGATTTTTCATGGTGTTCATACATAGTTAAATCGTGTTCGCCCTAGGAGTCTTTCTCCTGGAGGCGGGCTGGGAGGCTCTGGTTTTTGGCCATTTTTTCCAGCCCCTTCCTCTGGATTCCTTACTTTTCCTTTTATACTAGCCTGTACCCCTTATCCGACGTCCACGTGTGGGTTTGATTTTTCAGAACTGATACTTGTCTCATCAGCCCATATCCAGAGTGGTTGGAGGTGGTTGTAAAAGCTGAAGAGTATGGCTCTGTTAGGTGCAGAGTATTGAATGGCAGTAAGGGCAGTTTTCTTTTTATCCTTAGTCGTTATACTATCCAGTGTACCCTTCTCTATTGACCTAGATATTTTAGATTTTTTCCCAAATTGTTCCTATACCGTTTTTACCCTTTCTTCTAGGGAGACCTCGGATATGTCGAGGACAGAATCATTCTCGGCTGTGTGTCAAGACTATTTGAAATTTTATTACCTATCCTCGGCTATAACCTTTCTCGGCTCGGGCCTTGGGCCCCAACGTAAAAATGGACCAGGGCCACAAATTATTGGACCCCACAGTTACATTAATTTTTCTCTGCCATTCTTTCATAATCCAAACTATAATCCTTTTTATTTTCTTAATTAATATGTCATTTTTACTACTATTAGTGTTATTCTAAGGAGATGCTTAGAACAATTTGGTTCCATTGTCTGATCCAAATCTCGAATCTCTCTTTGGAGTGCAATTTTATTTGTCAAAAAAAAAAAAAAAAAAAAAAATCTTTTGTGCAATTTAGATGGTTTGTTTTATATAAATAGCATTAATAATAAGAACAAGGACGTAGTTCCAAAACTTTGAGTTCGACTATGGATCCTCAATAGACTTAATTGGGGTTTGTCGCATTAAGTGTGTGTTTGGGTTCCGCGTTGCGTTGCTGTGTCTGCATTTTCACACTTTTTTTTTTTTTTTTTTTACATTTCACGCGTTTTGCAGAAAAGGGGGACAAACGACACTGTAGCGGTACTGTAGCAGTACTGTTTATGGGACCCACAGTCACTTTATTCATTAAAAAATATTAAAAATGGGTCCCATGGTACTATTTACACATTTAAAAATTATTTTGCTACAGTGTTTTCAGTTTTCAGTTTTCAATTTTCAGTTTCAGCAACAATAAGTTCAATCCAAACACACCCTAATTGTCACATTAATTTTTCTCCGCCATTCTTTCATAATCCAAACCATAATCCTTGTTATTTTCTTAATTAATATGTCATTTTTACTACTATTAGTGTTATTCTAAGGAGATGCTTAGAACAATTTTTTTTATGAGAGAAAGTTTTAACCTATGGCGTCCGCTTCTAATAATAGTTCTTTATCATCAGATCAAGACACCAATCGATTTTTGATGTAGGTGGGGATTGAACTGCAAATCTCTTATACAACCATCAGAGACTTTACCAGTTGAGCTAACTGGAACCCATAGATGCTTAGAACAATTTGGTTCCATTGTTTGATCCAAATCTCGAATCTCTCTCTGGACTGTAGTAGCTATTTTAGAAGAAATATTCCTTTCTTCTATGCTGCCTAGTTATTGTTGTTGGAAAATCTCAACCTATAAATAAGAACTTGAATAGTGCGGCCCATATATTAGGTCAATGGGTTTATTGTTATTATCGAGTTGGGCCTATACCAATCTTAGACAATAACCTTCCAGATTCGGTACTATTTATTATGTTGGAGGTGAAAAAGACTTCAAAACTCTAATCCAACTATTGAGTGTTGAGTGGTTGGTTTGTGCTTCAATTTGGATTGATAATCGATGACTATATCTTGAATAATTTCAAAATATAAATAGTATAAAACTACCCTTAAAAAAATGATATTAGTCCAATAGCTTTACCTACATCAATTATTTTTTAGAAAAGGATATGCATAAAAACAAGAAGCAGTAAGTCTATGGGTTCTGCCCTCCTTATCAAGGGCTATCAAATCCTCCACCACGTGCAGTGGGTTATCAAATACAACAAAAGTACTAGTAATAGAAACATTGAGAGGCTGTTTGGATTTGTTGTTTTCATAACTCATAACTCTGTCTTCATCACTCATAACTCAAAATATGTGGGTCCCACGAAAAAAAACTCTGTTTGGATTTGTTTCCATCACTCAATTATTTGATTTTTGAGTGATGAGTTATGGAAACTGAAAACACATTTTAGGTGTTTTTAATTTTCAAAACTCAGTTTCCAATGGCATTTTGGTAATTAAACACACACTGAGGGACCCACTAGTTAGAGGTCAATTGCAACTTTTGACCCTTTTTTTTTTTTTTTTCACTGGGTTCGATGAGTTTGGTTTCACACTGGTCTTCTTCTTCTTTATTTTTTTTTCAATGGATTCGGTGAGTTTGGGTTCTTCTTCTTCTTTTTTTCTCATTTTCCTTTCACACTAGGTGGTCTTCTTCTTCTTCTTTTTTTCTTTTCCCTTTCGCTGGGTCTAGTTTGGTCTTCTTCGTCTTTTTTTTTTTTTTAAATATTTTTTATTTTCACTGGGTTCAGTGAGTTTGGGTATTGGGGGTTGAAGGAAAAAAAAAAGAAAAAAAGGAAAAGAAAAGTAAAAGCTGCACTAAATTACAGGTATGGGACCCACAAAAAGTTGAAAATTTTGAGTGATGTGAGTTGAAAACAGTGTCTAAATGGGTGGGGTTGGGAAAATTAGGGTATTTTGAATGATAAGTGATAAGTGACGAAAATTGAGTGAGGAGTGATGAGTGATGAAAAAAAACCCAAACAAGCCCTAAGTCTGCCAAGAGCATTCGCACATCAGTTTGCTGCACGATACGTGTGATCAACTTGGTTGCTAGTTCCTAAAAAAAAAAACCTTGGTTGTTAGGGAGGGTCTTCAAGAGGTTCTTATAATCAGATAACAAAGGTTTTGGTGATTGGTTGTCGAGATGAACCACAATTAAGACATCTAACTCAACAATCAGGTTAGAGATATTTAAGTCTCTAGCTAATAATAGGCCATCTTAGAGAGCCCTCAATTATGCCATTATACTAGTCAAGTGTTTGGAATTTTTGGGGAAACCTTTGATCCACTCACCAATATTGTTCTTCAACAGCCCATCTCCACCTAATTTATCAGGATTCCCAAAGGATGACCATCATGTGTTAAGTTTAAGGGCCTGTTTAGTTGTGTTGTTTAAACAACAGTTTTCGTTTAAACAACACAACATTTATTTCCACAATACTTTTTCACCTATACGAATTTTCACAATACTTAAACAGCATTACTAGAATAATATTACCAAACGGGCTCTAAACCACCCACCTTGTGGTGTACTCCATGAAACTGGAATACAGGTCTTCTTTGATGTTAGCATTGGGCTCATATACCAAATGCAAAAAAAAATCTGCTCATTTTTTAACACAAGCATCAGCAACTTTTGGTTCTATAAACCCATTACGGAATATGTAGGAATTCTAGTGTAGCCAAAGTTGCCAGAGTCTCATAAAATATAAGACATTCCATAGCAGTCTCATTTTGTTGGAAGTGCTGTTGGAAACAGCATTAGAATGAATCCATTCCATCATCAAGAGAGAGTGTTTTCCACGTCTTGTTGTATACTAAGGTTCGACCACGTCAGTCATATTCTTTATGGTTTGTTTGGATTGTGGAGGAGAGAGGGAGAGTAGAATAGAGTGTAGTAGATTTGGCTCAAAATTAGCCTATATTTAGCCAACTTTACTCTATTCTACTTCTCTCTAATCCTCCTTATTGCCCTCTCAATCCAAACAAACCCTTAGGATTTTTTTAAATTTAAGGGAAAAGTTAATGGATGTCTTAAGGGCTTTAGTTTAGAGTATATTTTTAGAAATTTTTACGTAAAAAAAAAATCACCTTTTTTTGATTGTTTTTTATATTTCTCATAAAAATTGTATTAAAAATTTTCTAAAATTGTTTATTAACAATTACCATAAGAGCACTCGTTAACAATACCTTAGATTTAATTCAATTAAAAATTTCACAAAAAAAAAAGGTTTGTGATAGGATAAATAAGGTCATGAAAAAAATATTGATTTATTTATATCTCTTTACATATAATGGATTTGCTTGGACGTACTTGCTTCATTTTTAGCTCTAGAAGTATATATATATATATATATATATATATATATATATTGGTTCTTGTGTTTCACAGTTTCAGTCAAAGAAAAGACTAATGAATTCTGACTTGGGGAATAGACCTCGACGAGTACCCTGTCAGACAGCCATCAATTCAGTAAAAGGACGTATGGAGTAATTTGCGTTGAAGACACACTAATGATTTGTGGGATAATTCATAGAAGAAGAATTAAAGAAATGTTAATCCTACTGTTTCTCTTTTGATTTCCATATATGTTTCACTTTCACCACGCACTGATGACTTGTAGGATAATTCAGTCAAAAAAAAAAAAAAAACTTGTGGGATAAAAAAGTCATGAGCAAACCGTGTATAAGAAAAAGCACACATTGATTGAGTAATCGTTTTTCATATGGAAGACTTAAGGAAGTCCTAGAATTGGCTTGTCAAAGGACAAAAAAAGAGTATAAAACAATGTTTAGATTATCTCTGTCCTTTGATTTCTTGTATATCACAGTTTCAGCCAAGGCTCGAGCAATTGCCTTGCCCCACATCCAGCGTTTCTGAGAAAGGACTTGATATTATTGAGTTCTCGTTATCAACACTACGGTTGGCTTGTCATAGTAAATAGTATTCCCTCAAAGTCCTGCCAATTTAGACTTTGTACACCAACTTTCAAATTGTAATTGAGTATTAAGCTCGGACACAGGTACGACTACAAACATGAATATGGATATAAATATAGATACGGATATGACACGGTGACACAAACAATTTCTGAAAAATTATAACTTTTAAAAAAATTATAATATGAAACGGTTATTATGACACTGATATAACACGAACACGATATAGATATAACACGGATTGTGACACCGATATAACACAAACACGATATAGATATGACACAGGTATAGCCACCCTAAATAAAATAAAATGTCCCTATTCACACAAATACGTATCACAAAAAGATACTGCAGACACTGACTTAATGCTATGATAATAGGGTCCACAGACACAGAGTGATGAATAATATATAATTCTAAGGTCTAAGGTGCTCACTGTTCCTTGCACAAACAATTGTTCTGGTTTGTGCTACAATTAAAAGCTCCCAATGTGTATGATTGTCACTCATCTGTAATGGTTGGTGGATTCATTTAATAGGTATCATAAGAGCAATACTTGGGAAGTTGGGAACACATCATAAACAACTATCGATGGGTGCAATACAGAAAGAAAAAACACCCACATTTTATGGTTGGTCCATGGACTTTTTTTTTGATCCACTCTTTACGCATTCGCTTATGCTTCAAGTATAACTTAGATCTTATTATAGACTTATAGTATATCTGACTTCTATAATATCTGATGCACCGACTTGGAGTCAAAGACAACTCCATCACTCTGAAATACACATTGGTTTAGGCCTGCAAGAATGGCTTTAATTTAGCTTCAGTTTGACATTATTGATTCATGATTGCTTGCCTAGACAAGAATCTATATAGACCATGCTGGTTTTCCTACACCCTTTTTAGACGTGAAGACAGGTTTTATAGTGCTGGTTAAGATTTGAATGCGTCTAAACATTGTTGATGATGTTTTATCTTTATCTTTTTCATTGAAGAAAATGATTTCCATTGTAATTTAAAAGGTTAAACTAGCCAAAATCCACAAGTTGACTCATGCCTAAGGAGTGAAAAAGCTGAAAAGATGTAGCATGAGAAAAGATTTAGTTGTGATCAGGGGCAGAACTAGGATTTTATGAATGGGGGCCGAAAGTACAACAAATACAAAGTTGAACTAATTTAATTGAGTCATACAATAAATATGAAGAGTTTGGGGGGCTAATCATATTTCTTTTATAAAGTTTAGGTAAATTTAGAGGTAAAAGTCTAATATTTGAGAAGTTTGGGGAGCTAACTATATATATTTTGAAATTTTTTCAAAAAACAAGGAGTAGTTTTATAATATTTGGGAAGTTTGGGGGCCCATGGCCCCCCACGTCTCTAAGTAATTTTGCTCAGGTTGTGCTTATTAGAGAATAGATTCATTAAAACCGATTTAACTTGATTAGACATGTCTATGCATAATAGCATAAGAGAAAATTTTTGCATGTCAAACTCCAAAAATCACTTGTATCAATAATCAATCTACGTAAACTTGTATAAATTTATATTGTTATTACAGTAAACATGTCAATATGCATGATTACTATTTACATGCAAATATATTTTTTAATACTTTTTATTCATAAACGCAAAGAGAGAGCAATAAAAAATTAATAAAAAAGTAATATTTTAATAAAATGTAGTGTAAAATACGTAATAAGTGTTTTTGAAAAGTGGTTGTATGTAATAGCAAAAGTAGATCTTAGGTTAAAATTAACAAAAAAATTTTACATGAACTGATAAAGATGCTTTTAAAAGTGTATAGGGATTCAGCTTAATTGGATGGACTTAGCCTTTTATAAAACTCTCTTTCAAGGACAAGGTTTTACATAAAGGGCAAAAGATGGA
>NW_022154799.1:0-63083 GCF_001633185.2 Quercus lobata
AATAATTACCAAAATACTCTAAAAACACAAAAAATGACCAAAATACCCCTGAAATCCAAAAAAGACCTAAATACTAGGAGTGTCAATGTTCGACCCAACCCGCGAACACGACACAAACCCAACACGGGTTTTTTTGGGTTAGGGTTGGGCCTTAATGGGTTTGGGTCATAAACGGGTCGACCCGAAAGCGACACGATAAGAAACGTGTCATAAGCGGGTCAATCCGCGTAACCCGCAATAGACACGTTTGACACACCAATTTATTTGTGTCAACCCGAAATGACTCACTTAACACAACCCGTTTAATTCGTATAACAAATAAATATTTATTTTATTTTAGATTTGTCAAATACCTTTTATATCCAACATATATTTTAAATTTAGAAAGAAAAGTGAATAATTATAAAAATTTATAAGGGATATAATTGAAAATTGAAACTTTCAAACCCTAGAACTACTTATACTTTTTTTTTTTTTGGCATAAAACTTACACAAATAAAATTGGATGAGCTTGTGGAAGATGTTATGAATTTGGACATTAACAAAGAATCTATAGATTATAATCGTGGTTATAGTCAGGATTAGTCTACTGTTTGCTCAAATTCTTTCAATATTGATACTTAGCATTTGACAAATTCCAAGGATATTATATTTTTGTTAAACTATGTTATTTTATTTTTGTTAAACTTTGTTATTTTGAATTTGGGTTGAAGTGTATGCACTAATTTTGGAGTGTAAGGAACTTATTTCTAAATGAATATTATATTTTTGTTGAACTATATTATTTTGAATGTGGGTTGAAGACTTGAAGTGTATGCATTGCTTTTTAGGATTAGATAGATGTTATATTTAATATTATGCAGGTTGAAATGGGTTGTGTTACATTCGTGTTAACCCAATACAACTCGTTTATTAAGTGTGTCAAATGGGTTGGGTCAGGTCAACTCGTCTTATTAACAGGTCGGGTTAGGGTTGAAGGATCATGACACAATTATTAAATGGGTCGGGTTAGGGTTGAGTCATTTAATTGAATACCCCTACCTCGACACGACACGAACCCAACACGCTAACCCGAATTGACACCCCTACTAAATACCACTCAAAACCTAAAAATAACCAAAATATCCTTAAAACCTAAAAAATGGCCAAAATAACCTTGAAGCCTAAAAATTTATCAAAATAACCTTGAAACCTAAAAACGACCAAAATAACCCCGAAGCCTAAAAATTGACAAAAATAATCTCGAAACCTAAAAATGACCAAAATATCCCCCCTAAAAGTATAAAATGACCAAAATACCCCCCTAAAATTATAAAATTACCAAAATATCCCCCTAAACCAAAAAAAATAACTAGAATACCCCTGAAACCTAAAAAATGACCAAAATACCCTCAAACCTATAAAGTGATGAAAATACCCCTAAACCTTTGAAATCACCCAAATAACCCCAAAACCTCAAAAATGGCCACAAACCACTTGAAACATCTAAAATTACCAAAAATACCCTGAAACCCCTAAAACGACCAAAATAGTACACCTCAAAATATCTAAAATGACCTACATACCACTAATCCTATAAGATGAACAAAATATACCCAAAGCCTCTAAAATTACCAAAATAGGGGTTTAGGGGGTATTTTGGTCATTTGTTATGTTTAGGGAGTATTTTGGTCATTTCTTAGTTTTAGGGGGGATTTTGGTAATTTTTTAGGTTTAGGGTGTATTTTTATCGACTTACAGGTTTAAGGGGCATTTTTGTCATCTTATAGGTTTCGAGGTATTTTGGTCATTTTTCAGGTTTCGAGGATATTATGGTCATTTTAATGTTTAGGGGCTATTTAAGGGGTACTTTGGTCATTTTTTAGATTTCAGGGGGTATTTAAGTTAATTTTTAGGTTTTCAGGGTATTTCGATCATTTTTAGGTTTCTAGGTTATTTTGGTAATTTTCAGGTTTCGGGGTTATTTTGGTCATTTTTAAGGTTTCAGGGGTATTTTGGTAATTTTTAGATTACGAGGTTATTTTTGGTTAATCTTTTGGCTTCGAGGTTATTTTGGCCAATTTTTAGGTTTTGGTGGTATTTTTATCGACTTACAGGTTTAAGAGGCATTTTTGTCATTTTATAGGTTTCAAGGTATTTTGGCCATTTTTTAGATTTCAAGGATATTTTTGTCATTTTAAGGTTTAGGGGTTATTTTGGTCATATGTAGGTTTCAGGGGTACTTTGGTCATTTTTTAGGTTTTAGGGGGTATTTCAGTTAATTTTTAGGTTTTCAAGGTATTTCGATCATTTTTTAGGTTTCAAAGGTATTTCGATCATTTTTAGGTTTCTAGGTTATTTTGGTTAATTTTTAGGCTTCGGGGTTATTTTGGCCATTTTTAAGGTTTCGGGGGTATTTTGGTCATATGTAGGTTTTAGGGGTTATTTTGGTTAAGTTTTAAGCTTCAAGGTTATTTTGGCCAATTTTTAGGTTTTGGTGGTATTTTTATCGACTTACAGGTTTAAGGGGCATTTTTGTCATTTTGTAGGTTTCAGGGTATTTTGGTCATTTTTTATGTTTCGAGGATATTTTGGTCATTTTAAGGTTTAGGGGTTATTTTGGTCATATGTCGGTTTCAGGGGTACTTTGGTCATTTTTTAGGTTTCAGGGGATATTTCAGTTAATTTTTAGGTTTTCAGGGTATTTCAATCATTTTTTAGGTTTCGAAGGTATTTTGATCATTTTTAGGTTTCTAGGTTATTTTGGTTAATTTTCAGGCTTCGTGGTTATTTTGGTTAATTTTTAGGTTTCGAGGTTATTTTGGCCAATTTTTAGGTTTTGGTGATATTTTTAGTGAGGAATTATATTTTATTAATTTGAAGTATTAAATTAAATTAAATTTTGTTAAATTGAATTATTAAAAAATATAATTTATTTTATTAATTTCTACTGTTAAATTATATTTTATTAATTTGAAGTATTATATTAAATCTTATTAATCATTAAATTATACTCAATTAATTTGTAGTATTAAAATATATTTACATAATTGGAAGTATTAATTATATTGTTATTTATTACTAAATTATATTTTCTTGACAATTGTAGTATTAAATTTAATTTTAGTAATTTGAAGTATTAAATTATAATATTTGTTAATTTGTAGGATTAAATTATATTTTTTTAATTTGAAGTATTAAATATTATTTTATTAAAAAAAAACGTAAAGAGCTATTAAGGCGGGCTTGATTTTCGCCACAACAAGTTATATTACTGTCATAATAAACCTTAGCCTACTCTTTCTTTATTGCAGCAACTTTAAATCCGATATAATAGATCAAAATGTTGTCACAATAAAAATCTGCTAAATTCCCTCTAAAACACTTCGGTTCCCACCAAAATTTTGACACTATTCTCTCACTTAGATCAAAACATCGGATTTCCCAAACACTCTCTACCCTCACTCTTGTCTCTGTTCCCTCGCCACTCAAACTGCATAGCCACCACCGTCCTCCCCGCCGCCGGTCCAACAGTCCTCCGATCTAGAAAGGGACAACCTCCCTCACTCTCCCTCACACTCCCTCACACTCCGTCAGCCTTGCCTTCTGCCACCGACACCACCACCTACAACAACACAGCCACCGCGGCCATCCTCGGTCTCCATCCCTCTCTCTAAGATCTTTCAACGCTGATCAACTCTCTTTTTCTTCCATCTTCTTCTTCTTCACGAAGCCCCATTATAATATTCCACATAAGTAGCTCAGTTTTCCTAAACCTTCGATTTTTTATTTGTGGGTTTTGTTCTGTGTTTTTTAATTGTGGGTTTTGTTCTGTGTAGGCCTTTGTTTGTTTCTTAGGAAAGTTTTATTCAGTTTTAGTTTTATTTTTCATCACAGGTTTTTTTATGTCTTCTGCTATCGTCGATGTTTAGATCCTTTCAGTTGTTGCCGTTTCTGAAAAACTAAAGGCAGGGTATTTAACGCAAGGTGAGTTTTTATTCTCTTATTAGAGAGAGATTCTCTTTTTTTTATACCTAAATCGTTCATAGCTAAACCTACGAATTTCATATGATTTTTTTTTAGTTGCATTCTATTTGTTGTGGTGATTTCATCATCAAAGAATTGGTTGGAGGATTTCAAATATGCACATGAGCAGGTATGGTTTCTATATTGTGAATCAGTAACTTTCAGTATTTCATTTTGACTCCTTGAGAATATTAGTGAAGTGGTAAGAAATATCTGGTTATTGTTTTATCTTTAAATAAATTTTCCGACTAGCTAAGTACACTGGAAAAAGTATCCTGTTGGCAGCTGTGCCAATGAGTGATTTCTTTTTTAATTTCAATAATTTATTTTTTTTTATGCACCTTTTGGTGCTATGAAAGATTTAAGCGAACTCTAACTAATAAGTTGACCATGAATTTCTAGATACATGTGATACTATCATGGTAAAAGTTACTTTATAAGCTTATGATGGAACTCAGTTCTGCCAATAGTTGTTTGTAGTTTTTTTTTTTTGGTGGGGCCCTTCATCTGAGTTATCATAAGACTTTGATGTGTGTTTTCTATTATTCTTGGACACATTTATCTTTTATAGTAGTTGGAATTATTGATGAAGTTGAGCGAGTCTTTGTTGTATCGTCAGTTCTAATTGGCCTCATTGTGCTGTCTATTCCTTTACTCCCACTTAGAATCTCTTTCCTTATTTTCTTTGATGTACACATTTGAGGGGTCTAGGTCCTATTGGCAATGATTGCTATTTCCTGAGTGACAAGGGTTTGGAAGCAATTGCAACTGGTTGCAAGGAGCTTACACGTCTCAAAATTAATGGGTGCCTACTTATTAGAACTTTGGGACTGGAATCTATTGGAAAATATTTCCAGTACCTCTCTCTCTCTCAACTTAATCATAATAACTTCGGTTTGTAGTTATGATAATGTGTGCAGTGATTCAAAGTCATGCTTGGGTCACACAATCACACAAGCTGTACAAGGATTCCATTAAGCAACATGCTTTTACTAACCTGCTAAAAGTATTTAATATTGTTGCATTGATATTTTTGAAAAGTTACATTCAAAGCTCAGGCACTTTCTTTTTTATACTTATGCTTCCAAGTTCTTTCAAGAGATGGATATTCATCTGCCTTCTGTAGTAGTAGCCTTTGTAAAATGTTTTCCACTTAACTTAGTGAATGAGGAAAATATTGAATTCATCAATTCGAATGTTATCGAATGTGCATAAAAGTTCATGCCTTCCTCTCAGTCAAGGTTTTGGATGGATTTAGTCACATGTTCCTTGCATTTTATAAATAAGTTTTGCTTGAATTCTGCTTAATTTGAAGTATATTTCTTGCATTTTTGGATCAAAGCTAGTTACCTTTTGTTGGCTTGATACCATCTGTAGATACTTTTGTGATCACATTAGCTCTGAAAATGTCAAGGCAACTCACTGATTTAGCACCTGTTATTTTGCCAAAGGATGGGTAACAATGCCTTTCCCAAAGTTGGAAGGAGCTGTAACTTCATGCAAGCTCCTCCCTTGGTAGATTTCTCTGGCGTAGGAGATGAAAGCATTTGTGATATAGCTCTTATTATTAGTTCTTGTATTGATTATTTTACCAAATAAATTCTGACAAATTTTCCAAAATTTTGATTATTATTCAAATTATTCCTTGCATTTATTATACTTTCAAATTTATAATTTGTTCCTGATTCATTGAATGGTTGTTCTCACAAAAAATATTTGGATTTAAACATTTAATGAAGGTATGAACTTTGAGTTTAGTAAGTCGATCTTGTGTCATAAAACTTCTAACTTGAAGGCGGCCATGTTGCTCGTGTAGGCTCTAAAATTGAGTGCCTCACTAAAGGCACCTTGCCTTAGGTGTTTAAGGCGCCTTTATTTTCATCATCATCCTTCCAAGTGTCATTCATACAAACCATGCTGACATAGTTTTTTTTTTTTTTTTAAAAGAATAAACTATGATACCTTAACAGAAATGCAACTTAGCATTTTCAATAGAATAAAATGATATCACAGATCAAAGAGCAGCATATTCATTTACCACTACCCTGCACTGCACAAACTAGTGATGCAAACGTAAAAGTTGGTTTCTGCCTACAATTTCATGATTCTTAATTGTAAAGCATTTGTTTTCTACCCATCAAAGGTGGTATCTATCTAACCACAGGGGAAAAAAAAACACCACTTTTGCATGCATTGTATTTAATATATAGAGGGCCTTTGTAATTTGTACGTATAGGGGACAAGAATGTCAATTGCCTGATACATACATACACATATTTAGCATATACAAATTGAATGCTCATCTCACAAAAATCCAATTATATATCTAGAGATATATTATTCACTTATCGGAAATAATTTTTTTGCTTATCAAAAATGACACAAGTTATTTTGGGACTACGACTTTGTTGTTGCTTCATGATCTAATTTCTGCTTATATAGGTTGCAGGAGTTGTTGTGATCTTTGAGGTGCAAAGAAGTGCTAGATCAAAAGCCAGAAAGGAGGAAGTACGCAAACAAGAACTTGAGGTTCAAATAGACAAATATATTTAATGTTAAAAAAAATGAAGTTTTTTATTTTTTATTTTTCTTGAAAAATGTCAAGATTACAAAAAGGAAGTTGATTACCGATTTGGTGGGTGTGTTTGTGTGTTGGGTTGGGCTTGTTGTATCCTTTTGTGTTTGGACTTCTTTAAGGCTCAGGAACTTTGGATGGATTTTGAAGTTATTCATTGGGGTACTGGGGCTTGAGATTCACAAATTACCCAACTTTCAATTTTGGAATTGAAATTTGGATACTACTTTGAAAATCATATAAAAAATCAATTAAAAAAAAACTTTGAAAATCATATAATATAAATAAATAACGGATTTGATTTTTTTTTTTTTAAAGGACTTCACCATCCAACTTTTATTGATTAATATTATTTTAGTTGTGGTCCATTGGCTAATGGAAAGAATAGATAGTTAATTAGTTACAATATCACTATTATACTATAATTTAGATAAATCTTTACAATTGTAGTACTTAATTTGAATGATGAAATCCATCCATTTCAAATGGAGATGATCATATTCCCTCCAACAATGAACGGAACCTCATTAAACCTTTCTAAACTCTTTTATAGAGAATACGATTGTGGGGGAGAAAATTAACAAGCAATTTTGTTTCATGGCACTTGGTTTTAATGGGTTGGGGTTTACTCATTAAAACATATTTAACTAATTGTTTCTAACCCAAACCCAACCTAACCCAATTATTATGGGTAAACCCCAACACATCCAATTATCAAAATTACCAAAATGCCCCTAAAGTGTAAATAACGAAAGTACTCTAAAATCTTCGAAAATGACCAAAATACCCCAAAACCTCAAAATTTCCAAAATAACCACGAAACCTACAAAATGTCCAAAATACCTTCGAAACTAAAAAAAAATGACCAAAATATCCCCAAAACCTAAAAATGACCAAAATATCCCCAAAACCTGAAAAATGACTAAAATACCTCCAAAATCGAAAAATTACCAAAATAATCACGAAACCTACAAAATGACCAAAATACCCCTGAACTCAAAAAATGACCAAAATACCCTTGGAACCTAAAAATGACCAAAATATCCCTGAAATCTAAAAATGACCAAAATACTCCCCAAAACCCATAAAATGGCCAAAATACCTCTGAATTATTTAAAAACAAAGTTTTGAATGGGTTTATATCTATAATTATTTATAGCTATGAATAAATTTTCTCATGCTCAACCTTTACCATTCTAATGTAAAGAATTATTGTAGTTCTTTGTTTTTATGGATCATATAGTTTGAGTTTTGTGTTTTGGTTTATTACCATTTACTTCCTTTGTAGTTTGTGATTTGGTTTATTACCATTTACCGCTTTTGTAATTTTCTATTATGCTTTGCGATTACTTAAGTAAAGCTATTACTAATCAAAATGTCATTACTCTATAAATAAGCTTGTTCATGAAAACTAGGAATCATCTTACATAAGAATACAAAAAATTTAAGGAGGGACATAGATTACTATATATACTATATAGATACACATATAATGTGTCTACATTATTGCTGTGGTGGATTGTTGTTTTGGAGCAAGCGGGTGGCTTGCATGGAGAGAAAAGGTGGAGTATTTTCTATTAGAAGTGTTGTTTGTTTTGTGACTTACATTTTTGAAACTCGATGTGCAATGGTGAAATTGTAGTGTAGGTGCGCCTCATAATTCGACACATATCAATGGATAAGAGTTGGATGGACGCTAAAAAGGGTTCTGAAGAATACTTCCATGGGCTTGACTCATTTGTGGAGTTTGCTTCTCGCACAGCATGTCAAGGGAAGATCTCATGTCCTTGTAGGAACTGTAGGCATAGATACATTTTTGATGTAGAGGTCGTGCGTGATCACCTGTACTCATTTGGGATGGTGAAGAATTATAGAACTTGGGTGTTTAATGGGGAATTTGAGTCTACACCGACCACTACTGAAGGTGGAAGTAGTCGTGTGCATGAGACTTTGGATCAATATGGCGATTTCCATGGGATGTTGCATGACTTACACCCTATGCATGATATGGCACCGGATTCAATGGACGAAGGTCCTAGTGTACAGCAAGGTCCAGATGGTCCTTCTGTGCAACAACCGGTTGAAGGTCCCAATGATGATGCAAAAAAGTTTTACGACCGAATACAAGATGTGGAGAAACCTTTATACGAAGGGTGTACAAAATTTAGCATATTCTCAGCCATTGTGGTTTTGTACCACTTAAAGACTCTTTGTGGTTGGACTAACAAATCGTTCACTTTGTTGCTTCAAGTCTTGCAAGATATGTTTCCTTCGGATGCTAAGTTGCCAAAAGATTGCTATGAGGCTAAGAAGATAATTACGGATTTGGGTTTGGGTTATGAGAAGATTCATGCTTGTCCTAATGACTGCATGCTTTATTGGAAGGAGAAGAGTAACCTTGATGCTTGCCCACATTGTGAGGTATCAAGATGGAAACCACCCGAGTCGCCTGTAGCTGATAAGACACAGGCTTCATCAAGCAAAAGCAAGAAGAAAGCTGCAAAGGTCCTACATTGGTTCCCTTTAAAGCCAAGATTGCAACGACTCTTTCTATCATCCGAACTAGCCACTAATATGAAATGGCATGCTATTGGTCGAACAAATGATGGGGTAATGAGGCATCCCGCTGATTCTGAAGCTTGGAAAGAATTTGATGATAAGCATGTAGAGTTCGCATCTGACCCCCGCAATGTTAGACTTGGGTTAGCAGCGGATGGGTTCAATCCGTATGGAAACATGAGTACCACGCATAGTACATGGCCGGTTGTGTTGGTTCCATACAACCTCCCTCCTTGGATGTGCATGAAAAGGTCTTCCTTGATCTTGTCACTTGTAATTCCTGGTCCTACCTCACCTGGGATTGCTATAGATGTGTACCTACAGCCCTTGGTAGAAGAATTGAGAGAGCTGTGGGATGTTGGAGTCGAATCATTTGACGCATCTTCTAATACTAGATTCCAATTGCGTGTAGCACTAATGTGGACCATAAATGATTTTCCTGCATACGCTGACATTTCCGGTTGGAGTACAAAGGGTTTTCTTGCATGTCCATGTTGCATGGATGATACCGAGTCCCACTACCTTAAACATGGCCGGAAAGTTTGTTACATGGGACATAGGCGATGGTTGGATAACGATCACGAGTTCCGTGAAGATGATATAAATTTTGATGGGACTAAGGAGTTTAGAGTGGCTCCAGTGACACCATCGGGCTCAAAGATCATGCAGCAAACAGAGAAGTTAGTTGGACGTTGTCTTGGGAAGAAACATCAGGCTCTTTATAACAAAAGAAAGAGGGGGGAGGATGCGTGTGTCTGGAAAAAGAGAAGCATTTTGTTCACCTTGCCCTATTGGGCTGATCAGAAGTTGCGTCACAATATTGATGTGATGCATACAGAGAAGAATGTGACTGATAATATAATGGCGACGTTGCTAGACTTGGATGGCAAGACAAAGGACACCTACCAGGCACGCCTTGACTTAAAGGCCATGGGTATACGGAGTGAACTTCATCTAGTCCATAAAGGGGTTGATACGGTTGAGATGCCAGCAGCTTGTTATAATATGACTACAAGTGAGAAAGACGGGTTCCTACAAGTTTTGAAGGATATAAGAGTGCCCGATGGGTATTCTTCGAATATCTCACGTCGTGTCCATCTCAAAGAACGCAAGATTTCTGGTTTAAAGAGCCATGATGACCACATCTTGATGCAACAACTCCTTCCAATAGCTTTGCGCGGATCATTGCCGTCACAAGTAACAAGGCCTTTGATCAAGTTATCATGTTATTTCCGTGAAATTTGTTCCAAAACATTGACTGTGCCAGATCTTGAAAACCTCGAGAAAGATATTGCAGTCACGTTGTGCGAATTGGAGAAGATATTTCCTCCATCATTTTTCACAATTATGGTACATGTAGTCATGCATTTGGCAAGGGAAGCGAAGCTTGGTGGACCAGTTCATTATCGTTGGATGTATCCTATTGAGAGGTAATCCTAATATTTGGCTTATGATTGATTTGGTATTTTAATGCATGGTACGTTGTTCAATTGGGGAGTTCGGTATTGTGCCTAGGTACCTATCTCGACTGAAGTCTTACGTACGAAATAAAGCCGCTCCAGAAGGATCTATAGCTCAGGGGTACATAGTTGAAGAGTGCTTAACATTCTGTTCAAGGTACATGCATGGCATTGAAACAATTTTCACGCGACCTATCAGAACGGTGGAAAATTCTACCGGTGCAGTGTCTTACTTCACACCAAGTCAAACGGAATTAATTCAAGCTCATCGTTACATTCTTTTCAATTGTGCCGACGTTGGACATTTTCGCAAGTAAGTTATAGTTGATTCAATTAGTTTACGATCGTAGTCGATTACTAGAAATACTGTTTTATTATGACTAACACAAATGCATGCACAGTATGCACAAACATGTGATCGAGGATGAACTAGGAAAGGCCCGCCGTCGTATAACTGATAATGTCATTCATAAGCACCACATGGAGAAGTTTTGTGGCTGGTTTAGAGATCTTGTAAGTATGAATGCTAGTGACTTTTTTCATGGCTGTATATGGGAAGTAAACTAACTTATAATATGTACGTATAAACGTGTTAGGTTATGTCCATGAGTGATGCTGACAGGCAGAAACTTAGCGTTACTCTTAGTACAATTGGTGCATGTCCCTATTCTAGAGCCAAGCGGATGAAGCACTATGTCACCAATGGTTTAAAATTTCGAACTAAAGATTCGGAGAAGAATAAGAAAACTCAAAACAGTGGAGTAAGTGTTGTGACTGACGGTGGCGTTGCTTACTATGGTATTGTAACAGATATTATTGAGTTGAATTATTCAGATAAAATAAGACATGTGCTATTCAAATGTAAATGGGTTGACGTTCTTAGTAGCCGGGGGTACAAGATTGATGAGTTAGGGTTTCCACTTGTGAATTTTACCCGCTTGATACATGTGGGGGATGAACTGATGGATGAGCCATATGTATTAGCATCTGAAGCTTCACAAGTGTTTTATGTAGAGGACAAGAGGGACAAAGATTGGTTTGTAGTTGTTAAAACTAAAGCAAGGGATGTGTTTGACGCGGGCAGTGGTCCCTTGTGTGAGGATGATGATGGTGATACTTATTGCGAAAATGTTCCCTACAATATCAGTGACAATGTGGCTTCTGACAACATTGGTTTGGCTCGACCTGATGTCCAAGGAACCACAATTGATGCAATGGTCATTGAGGGGAACGAGAAGCAAGATGGGGACTTCATAGATGATAATGACTTTATTGATGACGAAGTCAGCAATGAGGAGTATAGCGACGATGAGTACAACGACGATTAGTAGTATAATGTAGTAAGACCATCTTTTGAACTAATACGTTCCTATTATAACACTTTAAATTAGAATATGCATTTTCATTGTCACATATACTGTTTTTGGACTTAAGTAAATGAAAACTCAATTGCTTCCATATGTGTGGCTTGGTAGTGTGCTTGTGAAGTGCTACATGTTTAAAGCGTTTGTTAGATATTATATACATTATGTTTTTTATAACTAACAAGCTTGCATTGTTTAGGTACTGCACACAAGAATGGGGAGGAAGCGGCGACTTCAGTTCGTTGAGTCTGGTGAGAGCTCCTCACATGTGGGGTCGAATGAAGTACCATCACGCCAACAAGCTCCTTCAGCTGATGATGATAGACGACAGTCCCAGGGGAGTGATGACGAGACACTAGCACCAGGTTGGTATATTTCTAAATTTGTACTTAATAGCATGATTATGAAATTCCATTCCTATATATTTTTTTTCATATTTGTTTTTGAAATAATTATTTCTATATCTATTGTAAATCTGTTTTGTTTTTCATAAATAAAATCCAATTTAAGTAATTTGTAAGATAATTAGAAGTTTATAGGTTCACTATTAATGTATTAATAAATATGTTTCTAGGACAGTGCTCTATGCAGAGACATTTTGTTATGGCCATAGCAATGAAGGCTTCACATATTTGAATTTTCTCCCATTATAATAAACAATAGCATTTCCAATAATTGATCCCATGCCTATTACTGACTCTTGTGCACTAAAATTCATTTCAAAAATGCAATTCCTTATAAGGCAGTAGAGTATGTGTTGTCCACTGTAATTTACATAATATACTCAATTGATTTGTCCAGATCTCAAAATTCTGCAGTAATTTATTAGCCTTTTTCTAATTCATATCTTTTGGCCATATTTTATTAGCCTTTTTCTAATTCATTTCAACTTAAAATTATAGACCTCATTTGATTGGAAAGAAACCATTTGGCAAAAACAATCAACTTTGTGGCTATATAGGGTGAAACTGAAACAGGTGGTATACACTCCCTTGTTTACTCTAGCTATGCATTTTTGGCATTTAAAGCCTAAGTAGAAGGGAATGTATTATTTACTTGCATGAGTGCCACATTTATGTCATATGTGAGTTCTAAGATCAAATACAGGTTCTCTAATAACCTCTTTTGCACTCTTACCATGCATTTTGGACTTTTATATCTGTCAATCTCTAATCAGAATCATCTATAGTAAGTATGTTGGTCAATGAAAGAACAAAAATCCAAAAGAGGGTTTGTTAAATATAGCTCTGATAAAAATTTTTACAGGTAAAAGAATATTAGAATATGTTATACTTTGAGTTAATTTTTTTATATTACCATGTTAATATCAAAAATACCCTCATTAACAAGCTAATATAAAAAATAATTCAAAGTAATTCTTAAGAGTTTAGTTTTACACCAGTGTAAATGGCTAGTTTGTTGACATTTCATTCTTTTGTATTTCATTGTAATTTGATGCAACTTGGTGTTTTAATAGATACTGAGGACATACCCATAACCGTACCCACAGCTGGAGCGGTTGTTGTGCCCAACAAACGTGGGCCTAACCGATTTGATGATATATGGAATATGCCACCGGGCAAAAAATTATTCTTGGAAATAAATGGGGCGGGCCAGCCAGTCGGGGAGAATGCTGGACCTTTTGCAAAGTGGCTGGGAACAATGGCAAGAAAGCCTGATATGTGCCCAATCAATTATCGCTCATGGCATTCCATGCCACTACAATACAAGAATCGGTGTTGGGAAGCCATTCAGGTATTAGGCAAAAAGCAATGGTAAAAGAAATGACCATGAATTTCCTTCAAACTGGTAGTCAATTGCTTCAATAGTCATGATTTTCTTCTTCTTCTTTTTTCTTTTATCTTTTGGTTCAAAATAAAACTCAATCTTTCTAAATAAAATTATATAAGGTTATGCAAACTACAAGAATAGATTCTATCTCTCTTTCAATGGTAGGACTTTATTTAAAGTTTGAAGTTAATTATCTTTAATTTGGAAACCCCTATTTGTTCATTTGGCTAGTAAGGACTATTGATAATCTATTTTTGTTGAGTTTGCAAGTCGTTTAATGTAGGAGACATGTCCTAACTGAGGAGATTTTGTGAAGCCCTAGAAATGATCTTTGTTAATGTATCTTCAAGTTACGAATGTCATTACTTGTGGAAAAATTGTGTGACTTATGGCTTGATAATGGTGTATTGGATCTTTGTTAGAACTAGAGTACCAAGTCCATTTGTATATATGTATTTGTAGATATGTGCTTTATTTGGGCTTACTGAGTATTTGAAATGTCTTATAATTTTTTTTTTTGAAAACTACAAGAATAGGTTCTATCTCTCTTTCAAAACCACACAATTTTGGTATCAAATTCTCTTTCTTTCAAATTCTTCACTTTTTATTACTTGTTCAAAGCTTTATGTCAGTTTGCTATTATGTTAAAAATGTGACATTTTAAAGTTGATTCAACTTTACACATGGTAGGCACGATGGGTAATTCCTACAGCCCGCATCCCACTTGCCAAGCAAAGGAAATGGTCACTCTCACGGATTGGGAAGTTGTGGAGGGGCCACAAAACAGAGTTGAAGGAAAAGCACTACAACCTGAACACAACTAAGGAAGATTTACTTCAGCTATCACTGCCGGAGGTTGATGACACTCAATTTCATGGCCTGGTGGAGTATTGGTTCTCTAAAGATTTTAAGGTAGTGATAGTTACAGTAGTATAAATGTTTTGCTTTTATAGGTTCCATGCTCAAGATTTTTGGTCATATTAGCTTGTTATTGTAATTGGTAGTGACTTTCTTGAAATGTTTGTAGGAGCTGTCGGAAGATAACAAAGCGCGGCGTGGCAAGCAGACGGAGTTGCACACGCTCGGATCCAGAAGCATGGCCCAGACGGCGGATATCATTGTAAGAACAATATTATATATATTAATAACATGCTTACAATTACAAAGTTTATATTATTTTGCATTCTAAAGTAGGAATAAATATGATTCAATGCCATCGAATTGACACCCTCACTTTAATATGTCGAATGTACTGACCATGTTGTAGGCAAAAAAGAAAGGCAAGCAACTAGAGAGAAGTGAGATGTACGAAGTGGCGTATTCTCACCGCGATGGTGTTGCTGTGAATGCCACTGCGGAAGCAAACATTGTAAATTTCTAACAAATTATATTAGTAATTTGAATGTATTGTGTTTTGAGTTGGAAAAAAGTTCTTTGATTAACGTCACATGGTAGAGACTTTAATAAATTAGATTAGATTGTTGGCATCAATATATTAGATTAGATTAGGGTCGTACAATGTTAGGAAATTTTTGTTTATAACATTATTATTTTTATTTATTAAAAGATCCTTTACTCTTTTATGATTAAGGTTGCAAAGAGAGTTACAGGTTTGAATACTTTACCTAACATATCATTTTTTTTTTCTTTTATAATAACTCCAACCCAACTTATATATATATAAAAGCATATTACTCATGTTGGCATGTGTATTATTACCCTTGTTGCTAATATGTTATTTTGTTTATTTGTGATTACTAGGCAAAGATGAAACATCTTATGACAGAGGGGTCACAGTTGCGGGGAAATGACATTGAGGCAGGCATACTTTGGCAACCCGACGATGCATTTGCACAGGTCCTCGGTGCAGAGAGAAGTGGTCGTGTTAGAGGGGTAGGCTTTGGTCCAACCCCCTCTGGAAATCGTGCGAGGTCAATGGATGATAGTACGCCACCTCCAACATCTACTGCAACTGAACAAAAGGTTATCGAGTTGTCTGCTGAAGTAGAAGAAATGAAGGAGAAATGTGCGCGTTATGATGCTGAAATGAAGGAGAAATGTGCGCATTATGATGCTGAAATGAGGTTAATGCGGAGGATGTTGACTTCACTGTACCCATCGTTTCCCAATCTGTCTACGGTAAGAAGTTTGAATGCAAAGTATGTGCATTTGGTGATTCCCTGGTTCTTTTTTTTGCACACATAGCTCTTATACATTGGCTTCCACTATCATGAACTACTCCCAAACCATACCATATTTTGTTCTGCAATTTCCTTTTTTTGATAGGTATTGTTCTGCAATTACTTGATAGCCAAATTTACCTTATAATACATACCTACAGGAGGTCTCCATCTACACTCTTTAATAGCCACTCTTAAAGGTTGTTTGCATCAAATTCACTGCTGTCTTCAAAGAGCTTCGCTCACCCACCTATGGTTCTGATTGTACCATAACAGCTAGGCTTATATTCAACATGACCTCCACCTCCATGACATGCTCATTTTGTTTTAAAGACAAAATAACACCATACCTATGGAAACATTGTGGTTGGTCTCTAGACTTCAGGCGCTTCTGAGCACTCCCATTATATGTGTCCCTAATCTGCACCATCCCCACATATCACCACATATTTCACTTAAGAATGATGATATTATTTTCCTACAATAAAGATTGAAATAATTCATAGGTAAATATTGTGGATCACCTTTCAAGCAAAGAGTGTAAATTACGGCTGCACATTTATTCTCCAACTCCAATTCCAAAAACCTCTGTTTTCCCATACTGGAACTTTCCTCAATAATATCCCTCTAGTAACTTTCAATGAGTCTCTAGGTAGTATTCGTGCCTCCATAAAAGTACAATTTGGAAAAATTAGCACTTCAAGACCTTATGGACCAAAAAAGTAAGATTTTGGAGAAGTAAATAGAGACTCAACTAATTAGCAAGGTCCATACAATTACAGACCATATGAATTTATTTTTATTTTATAGAGAATTCACGTTGGTTCTTCCGTTGACATTATTTAGAAACACCATATGCTGTGGTCAAGTTTGAGATTTCCCCTAAAGAATTTCAAATTATCACCATTCTTCTACATCTTAGCATAACTTATATAAGTTAGTGTTTTTTTTTAAGTAAATAATTTATTAAAAAAAGAAAAGAGAGGAAAAATTAAAAGATGTATACACTCCCTTTTCAGAGAATACAAATCAAAGGGAAATAGAGTTTTTTTCTTTTTTGGGATAAGTCAAAAGGAAATAGAGTTGGAAAAACTCAATAAAAGACATCAAAGGAATGCTGCTCCTCTTATTTCCTTCACGTCACATGTTCCACATAACACATAATGGCATGGCTCGCCACACCTTGGCTACTCTATGGTGATGAGAATATTGTAAAACTATACCCCTAGAGCTTGAGCTCCAACATTAAAAAACTTGAGCATTCTGGCATGTTTGTATCTCTTTGAATTGGGAAACTTGATGACTTGACCTTGTACAAAAGGGATTTCAATTAATTATAAGACTTTAAATCTAGGAAGAATGTTATTTTGAGAAAGATATTTCTCTATTGTCAATTGACCTGACCATATCAATTTGTTTGTTGATTTTTTGCATGAACATAACTCTAATATCTTACCTGCTCAAAAGTTAGAAAAATATTTGCATTGGATGCTCCCATAAGTTATGTCATTTTCCATAAGTTACTGGTTATTATTGAAGCAGACATTTATGTAATTATTTTTTAAAATCACATAATGAGGAAACTTGTAGGGATGTAAAAGTTTTTATCACATATGCGTACCTGATATTCAATGAAGACAAAAGGGAAGCATGAGAGAAATATTTGTATGTAGTGTTCTGGATAAAGTGGAGGAATTGGTACTTCAATAGACGGATTAACAGTTCTTCTACTTCTACTACTACTTTAGGCTTGGCTTTTTCCCAAACACCTTCTATACTAAAAGAGCTTTGCTGCAACATCTCCTCCTATTAGAAGCCTATTCATAAACAAAATTTACATTTAAATAAATAAAAACTTGTCTTGATATCTTGCTCTCACTAAAACTATTCCTCACACAAACATCAAATACCAAAAAAAATCATCACTGTCACCTTTACATAATAGCAAATAATGAATTTGCCTAACATAATGAAACACATCACAAAGAGGGGATACATTCAAACATTAACCAACAATTGATATGCTTAACTATTGATGGTTGTTTTAAGGTTATTTGTAAGTAATCACTTATTGAATTTTTTGCATAAATTACTTACTAATCTCTTTTTGAGAAATTTATTGAGACTAATACCCAATTGATATGCTTAACTAAAATCAATTATTTTGAGTGTCTTTTAATTGCTAATGTGGCACTTGGTAGTAATACTAGTGATATTGTGTGATTTAGCTACTAACTCTGTTGTTTACTACACTAATCCATTGTGTGTTTCTTAATTTGTAGGATGGTGATGGTGATTCTGCAGTAGATATCCAGTCTCCCGGTGCTCAACACTTATAATTTGATGATACGCAGTAGGCGATACTTTTGGCACCTATTTTGGAGTAGTTATTATGATATTTTGATATTTATAATAAAGTTTCAAACTTTGATACATATGTACACATCATAGTTGGAAACTTTATTATAACATTCTAGACAATTAGAATGTATTCTTTTGTGTAGGACATTGTACATAGTTGTTTAGAATGTATTATTTTGTTCATAACATTCTACACACTTGGGATGTATTATTTTGTGTATAAAATTCTAGACATTTGGGATGTAATTATTGTTATGGTGTAATTAAATATATATATATATATATTTAGTTTCTTGGTTTAATGTGATATGGTATTTGTTATTGGAAAATATGAATTGTAGTTCATTACAATTGCTATAAAATAGGTATTGGAAAATATGTTTTTTAGGTACATTACAGGTGCTAAAAAAATTTTAAAAAAAAAAAAATTTTTTTTAAAAGGACCTATGCCAGCGCTTTTGAAAGCGCTGGCATAGGCCTTTTAGATTTTATTCGTTTAAGACCTATGCCAGCGCTTAAAAAGCGCTGGTATAGGTAGTAGAAAGCGCTGGCATAGGTAGAACCTATTCCAGCGCTTCTGAAAGCGCTGGTATAGGCCTTTTAGATTTTATTCATTTAAGACCTATGCCAGCGCTTCAAAAGCGCTGGTATAGGTAGTAGAAAGCGCTGGCATAGGTAGTACCTATTCCAGCGCTTGTAAAAGCGCTGGTATAGGCCTTTTAAGTTTTATTCGTTCAAGACCTATGCCAGCGCTTCAAAAGCGCTGGCATAGGTAGTAGAAAGCGCTGGCATAGGTAGTACCTATTCCAGCGCTTTCAAAAGCGCTGGTATAGGTTATATTCAAATTTTTGCAAAGGCTATCCCGACACAAGTAAAAACGCCGGAACAGGGTCTGAAAAGCGCTGGGACCTGTCCCAGCGCTTTTAAAAAGCGCTGGTAGAGGTCCAGCGACCCTATCCCGACATTCAAACCGCGGCGGTTTGAAGCGCCGGGAAAAAAAACGCCGGGATAGGAATTTTGACCCTATCCCAGCGCTTTTTGGGCCTATCCCAGCGCTTTTCAAAACGCTGGGATAGCCCTGTTTTTTTGTAGTGTTGCCATCTGGAATCTTTGGAAACATCGTAATAGAGTGATGTTTGATAATGCCCCTCTTAATCTCAATCTTCATAGCTATTGTCTTACCCAAGCTGTGGAGTTTTTCTTTTGTGTTGGTAATATGAGGAAAGCTAAATAGAGAACTATTGTCCAAGTGAAATGGTTCAAGCCCCCTGTTGGATGGTTTAAACTAAATTTGGATGGGGCTTCATGTGGAAACCCAGACAAAGCGGGAGGTGGTGGTCTTATAAGGGATTGCAATGGGTTGTGGATCAAAGGGTTTGCGAGGTCTATTGGATTTGCTACCAGCATTACTGCTGAGTTTTGGGCGTTAAGAGATGGGTTGAAGCTGGCCTTGAATGCAGGAATCCAGCAGTTGATTGTGGAGTTAGATGTGAAAGTGGTGGTGGACCTTATCAAATCTAATGCAACCACTAACAAGCCGTTTGCCCCTCTCTTATATGATTGCAGGTGCTTGCTGACAAGGTTCATCCGGGCCCAAGTGGTTCATGTGTATAAAGAAGGCAATCGTTGCGCAGATGTACTTGCGAGATGGGGTAGCACCATGGCGGAAGCTTTTGCTGTTTTTGATAACCCACCAAGTCCTGATGTTGTGCATTTAGTTAATATGAATAATGTTGGCATGTTTGTTAATAGGATAACTGAACTTGATCTCACCTCACTGGGAGATAGTCTGTATTTTGTATTTCCTCTTAACCAAAAAGAAAAGAAAAAAAGAAATAGAGGCAGACGCTTCCTTCCCTTCTTCGGCCCAATATATAGTCCCACTCCCAACTCTTCATTTTCTCAGCCCACACTTATTATTATGTGACGCTACCCCATATCTTCTTTCCAAAAATCCTACTTGTATTCTTACTCATTACCCTCTCTCTCTCTCTCTACCCCATATCTTCTTTCCAAAAATCCTACTTGTATTCTTACTCATTACCCTCTCTCTCTCTCTCTCTCTCTCTCTCTCTCTCTCTCTCTCTCAGAGAATGGCAGGTATCTAGCAAATTGTGTTGCAGTTCGGAAATCTCATGGTGAGGTGAGTAGTACATCTTAATATCTATAGTCTCTCTATCATAATTTTTATTTTTTTGCTAATTAAATCCAATTCCTTTTGGTGGGACTGGGAGCTCATTAATTTTGATTGCCGTGCGCTTTAATTTGTTAGCCTTCCATCCTTTTATTGTCCCCTCCACCTTTGTAAGCATTCAATTCATGAATATATATATATATATATAGCTCCGCTCCTTGTAATTCTTCTCTTTCCCAATATTTGCTGGGTTGATGTTTTGTTGTCACTATTACTAGCTTTGCGCAATACTAAGTTCCGTTTGATTTTTAATTTTAAGTTACATTCAAACATTCCTATATATATATATATATATATATCAAACTCTCCATATATTTGAATTGAAATACATCATCATATACTAACTAAATACAGTACATCATATACAAACAAATGAAATATCACTCACAATCTTCCTAAAAAATAAAAAAATAAAAAAATCATCAGCTCAGTGATCTAGTCACCTGGCTACAATACATAATCATCAGACACCAATCAACCTTGGGCTTGTCTTCAATATGAACAAAAATGGGGTTGGAAGTCCTTGCATCTTTTTCATGTTTAGGTAGCTCAAAAATGGTCTTTTTGGAACAGGTATCCACTTCACAATCCAACCAATTGGCCAAGATACTATTCCAAATCCAATGCACTCACCCCATTGCCCCCAATTCAACCTTTCTGTACCTGCAAACTTCTTCAAAAATTCTACCATAACCACTTGAAGGACTATGGTAATGGCTATGATCCCCAAAAACAACTTATTCCTATGTATCCCTTTAAACACATTCTTCTTCTCAAGCTTTCTTGCATTGAATTCATTGAACACTTGACAAAGGACGAAAGTATTGAAGATCAATGTGTCATTTACCTTCTCAGTCACACCAAAGATTGATTCACCTTTGAATTGCAAGGTCAAAAGGACGACAATCTGATACAAAGCTTGGGCTAAGAGGTTTCTCCACATTATGTTGGTAATAAGTGGTTCAGTTCGACCTACTGGTGGCTTCGTCATCAACTCCTCGGTAGGCTTCTCCGTTGCAAGAGCTAGAGCACCCAATGTGTCCATAATTAAGTTCACCCATAATAACTGAACTGCTGTTAATGGGACTTCACCAGCTGAGACAGCTGCCACAAAGTTGATCACAAGAGCAGCAACATTCACGGTGAGTTGGAACTGAATGAACTTTTGGATGTTGTTGTACACACATCTTCCCCACCTTAAAACTGTAGCAACGGAGGCAAAGTTGTCATCCAAAATGACAACATCTGAGCTCTCCTTTGCCACTTCGGTGCCCTGAATTCCCATTGAAAGTCCTACGTCAGCTTCTTTCAATGCTGGTGCATCATTTGTGCCATCTCCAGTGACTGCAACAACATGACCATTTTGTTTCAAACATTCTACCATCAGTAGCTTGTCGAAGGGAGAAGACCTTGCCATCACACAAATTTTATCAACTTTCTCCATTCTCTCCTTTTGTGTGTAGTTTCTGAATTCAATGCCTTCTACCACTGCTCCACTCATGTCTTGACCAATCCTCAGTATTCCACATTCAACAGCAATAGCTTTTGCTGTGAAAACATTGTCTCCAGTGATCATTTTGATGTTCACACCTGCATTTTGGCAATTTTCCACAGCTTTCTTTACCCCTGGACGACATGGGTCCTTTATACCCACCAATCCTAATAGGGTCAGACCATCTTCTTCTATCTTTTTTTGCTCCATATCATGTTCTTGATCTTCTTCTGAAATTTGCTTATGTGCAAAAGCAATGCACCGGAGGCTACTAGCTGCCATACCTTGAATTATTTGCTCAAATTTCATCTTTTCACCATCATCTAGATCTTTCCTAATTCCAGAAGCATCATAGTAACTTGAACACATTTTCAAAATCATCTCTGCGGCTCCTTTCCAGTGTACGTGGATTGTGTTGTCTATCTTTCTCCTTGTTATGACTCCGCTTTGTTTCTTCTGAGAATTGAATGCTTCAACGTAAAGAATCTTACAGCTTTGCTTCAATTGTTCCATTTCCATGTTTAGCTCCAGAACAGCCCATGAAAGAATTGCTTGTTCAGTGGGACTACCTGAGAAATCAATTTCAGATCCTAAAGTAGGTCTGTAAACACTACCGGTTGTGTTTAGAGCAACTCCTTCTTGGACCAGTTTGAGAATATATGGATTAATTGATGAGAAAGTAGCCGGTACAAAAGATTCTTTCCCTAGCCAAAACTTAGTCACCTTCATTTTATTCAGCGTGAGGGTGCCTGTTTTGTCAGTACAAATGGTGGTGGCTGAGCCCATGGTCTCACAAGCAGAGAGCTTTCGCACCATAGCCTGATCAGCCATCATTCTTTTCATGGAATAAGCAAGTGTAAGCGTCACAGCCAGAGGCAAACCTTCTGGAATTGCAACCACGACTATAGTAACTGCAGCAGCTACAATCCCCACCACAGCATTTAGTATATCATTAACCTTGGTGCTGCTGCCATTGAACTCTTTATTTCCATTCTCATCTTTAGTATTCCCTGTGAAATATCTAACCAACAAGACTACAAGAACTAGGAAAGCAACTGCCAAACCAACCTTACCTATTGATGAAGTTAGCTTGTTGAGCCGAACTTGTAAAGGTGTCTGTTCATTGGTATCACGACTGATTGAGCTCATCATCTCGCCCCATGTTGTGTTCATCCCAACCGAAGTGACAAGCATTTGAGCATAGCCATCAACCACCTTAGTGCCAGAAAACAAATATGGATGACTGCAATTTACTTCTACATGTTCACTTTCCCCTGTCATGCTGGATTCGTCCACTTGCAATGAATACCCATCTAAGAATAGCCCATCAGCTGGGACTTGATCTCCAATCTTTAAGCAGATGATATCTCCAACTACAATTTCAAATATTGAAATATGTTGACGCCGCCCAGCTCTCACAACATCAATTTGGATATTGTTGCTGACTTTGGATAACTTGTCAAATTGTCTGTTTTGCTTGAAGTTACTAATGGTAGAAACAGCAATGACAAGAAATATAGCAACAAATATGCTTCCACCGTCATACCATCCTTCTTTTATTCCATTCTCTTTAATGCCAAATACCAGAGAGAGTACAGCACAGCCTAGAAGGATGAGAATGGTAAGATCCTTGAAGGCTTCCACTAAAAAATGGAAGAAGCTCTTTGTAGGTGGTCTTTTATATGTGTTTGAGCCAAAAGCCTCGTGTCGGCGAGCAATGTCTTCATCACTGCCATGAATCCCACATTCAACGTTGGTTTGGAGAGTGAATGCCAGTGCATCAATCCCTCCAATGTTTTGGAGTCTTTCAATCTTTTTATCTTTTACAAGGTTAGTGAGTGTTGGTTGATCAACTTTGAACCCAATGTCTGGATTGAGATCCAAAATGACGAAAGATGGAGAAGGTGAAACCTTGAGATTTTTCTGGAGTAGAGAATCTGTGAAAAAGGATAGAAGGGCTCTAGAACAATATATGGAAACAAAAGCGGAGTGCCATCTTTTATTGGGTGTGCTAAGGGAGTGTTGTGCACCAAGTAAAGACTCAATGCGGTCCATGTTTTGTAGGATAATATCCTTGAAATGGTTTGCAAAGCACAATAGGAGTAAAAAGAAAAGATGATGTTTAAGAAAGCGAGGATGAAGTAGTAATCACAAGAGGAAGAAAAGCAAGATAATGTGGATATAAATGGAACAGAGGAGAATGGAGATATGTGGAGATCGAATATAGTGCTAGCTAGTAGATATGAGAATTGAAGTTGCAGAGAGGGTGGTGGTTTTTATAGGTAGGTACGTAGATTTCTGAAGTTACAGGCATTTTTCTTTACGTGGTTTCTGATTCCTTTATAGGGTGGTGGTTTTTACTTTGAAGTTGCAAAGTGGAGTTGTTAAAACCTGTTGAACAATGCACGGCTCCACTGAAAAATACCGTTCACCGCTTATTATTTTACTGTATACGGACCCACTAGCAGACAATATCTCAATGCTTCTAAATAAAAAATAAAAAAAATAAAAAATAAAAAAAAGAAAAGAAAAGAAGGAAAATGCAGTCGCAGCTCCAGAAACGCGTATCCATACTTAAGTAAACTCAAACAGTTGTTACGTGAGAAAAAGATATGAAAAAGAAAAATTCGGTGGCCTAACAGTAACAGACATTAAGCCCAAAAACGTGTCGGCAGTTACGACGCTCTCAAGTAACCGACCAGTCAACGCGCTGGGATGTGAACCCATTGACCATATTTATACCCTCAGGTTCCTACTTTCCTTCTTGTTCCAGGTAAGCAAACGGAAACTTTCTACCCTCTTCTGGGCTCTGTTTCCCCCAAAATGTTTTGCGTGTCTAAAATTGATGGTCGACTAGAAAATAATATTCCTCAAGTTTCAAATGAATGTCGCTCAAGTTTTAGTCTTTATCTTAACCAAATCAAAATCTTCCCATGATCTTGGTTTTCCAAACTTTATGGATTTTAGGATAATAGTACTTCTATGTGTCTGGGCTTATAGGACTATTATGTTCCTTTAGTTTAGAGTACCAAACTTCTCCGGGTCACAAAGTGCAAAACGAGTCTGGTTTTTATCTAAAAGTCTAAAACCCGTTGCAAAAGATTACAAATAAAATATCAAATGAATTAACACAACACCATTGCACTAAGTATCAAACCCTCAACGTCAATCTCCGCCTCTTCTTCCCTCGTCTTTCTCCCTTTAAACCTTCTTCTCTCTCCAACCTTAAACACTTGAAAATGTTTTTCAGAGCATTCTTAGAAACGCAACCAAACACTTGGATATTTTTTTTTTGTAGTGTTTAGGGCAATTGATTTTTTTTTTTTTTTAATTTTTGATAACAATAATTGTTGGTCAACTTTATACTGTTTTCGGTTGACCGTAAGATAAAGACACTTCCAGCCAAAAATTGTTTACAATTAATTTCATTTGCCATAAAAACATTTTCTGTCTCACCAAAAGCTCATTAACCAAACCTTCATTCCTCCCCAACTGTGGCCACTCAACTACTAATGTCCTTGGTCTATGGTTGCCAATCACATTTTTTTTATTCTAATTTAAAAAAAAAAAAAAATTTAAATGTGTACCTGGAGATGACAAAATGTGAAAAAATAGTAAAAACAAATTTTATAGTATTTTTAAAAATGCAACCAAACACTTAAAAATATTTTACAGCTACAAAATATTTTCCATTGAATCAAACCCAGCCTAAAACAAATGAAACCTTAGACTTGCATTCACATCAACTCATAAAATATAGCATGATGCCCATTTAGCCAATGAAGCCCAAATAAACACCCACGCCTATTAATGAACCTGCAAAATGAGATTCTGCTTCATTGCTGGCCCAAATTTAGTAGGCACTGTAGCTTATGTATTTCATTTGCTTATTCATTTCTTCAAAAAAAAAAATTCATTTATTGTCATGGCTCTCTCTCTCTCTCTCTCTCTCTCTCTCTCTCTCTTGTTTCTTCTTTTCTCTCTTAGGCTATTTTTGGCAACATGTAAAGTAATTTCTGAATGTAAAATATTTTCAATTGAAAATATTTTATGAAAAGGAAAACATTTTCATCTGTTTGGTTGTGTTCTAGGAAATACGCCGGAAAAGTATTTCCGGTGTTTGGTCCTCCAATTTAAAACATTTTCCAAAGACAATGTCAAAAAATACCTATAATACAATTGGATTATAATTTTCAATGGATTGATTGATCAAATCAATGGATCAGTTGTAATTTTCAATTTTTGACATACAAAAACAAATTAATTGCAACCCAAGAACATATCATTGTTATTACCTCAACCAAATCATGAAAACAAAACAAAAAAATACCATACTATAAATGGGAACAATCCCTAAAAACCCCAGGTCTCTATTAGAGAATGTGGGTCTTGAGTGAAAAGAAAGGAGGAAGATGGGTTGGTGGAGGAAAAGGGATGGGTTGGTGGAGGTGGGTCAGTGGAGGAATAGGGATAGATCGGTGGAGGTGGAGGTGGAGGTGGATGACGATCTACCCAAACTACCTTCACTGGTGGTGGGGCTTCCATGCACGACGGCAGGCTGTGGGTCGAGGACAACAATTTGGGCTTCACCAGCGAGGCTGTGGGTCACAGGCGACAATTTGGTCTTCACCAGTGGGGCTGTGGGTCACAGACGATGATCTAATCTTCACTGGCGGCCAATCTCTCCATCCTTTGGCTTGGTCTTGGTGTGACTCGTGAGGGATGTGAGAGTGAGGATAACAAAAATTTTCAGGAGGAGTGTAAATGGTTTGAAGGTAAAATCAGTGTGTAAAATATTTTACAAGTGTAGGTGGGTTATTTTATGGTTAAACAAATTAATTTTCAGTTTGACCTTATTTTCCTGAGTTGCAAAACACCATCACTGGTGTAAAACATTTTCCAATTTTCATTTATACCCAAAAAAAACATAGCCTTATTTTCCAAGCTCTCCTCTCTCATGGTCCATGCTGTAAGTGGTTTTCTTTTAACACAATGCAAAGGTAGCTTCAACTACACCTAGGAAGGGTCTTGGAAAATTTTTGGTAGAAAATCTTTTTAGCTACGGATCCGGCGAGACCATTGGTGGATCTTGTGTGGGTCTTTTTCCCAGTCTCGATTTGCTATAATTCGGGTGTGCCTTTTGGTTCTGGAAGAGAGACTATGATTAATGGGTGGCTAATTTGCTGTGATTTTGGTGGGAGGAAGAGAGAGAATATGAGTTGTGGTTTGTAGGATTGGTGGCATGTGTGTTTTGGCTAGAGAGGTTTGCGGGATTGGTAGAGGTAACAGAGAAAGAGATGAGATAATTAGGGAGAAATAATAAAATAAGATGAGGAAATAATATTTTAATAAAAATAGAATATAAAATAGATAATCAAATGTAGGTGTTTCTAGAAAATATAAAAAAAAAAAAAAAAAAAAAAAAAAAAAAAAAAAGAAGTAAGTCTTTGTTTTAAAATAGACAATTTGTTTTTTGTATAAAGTATAAACCGAAGCAAATGCTCTAAAGATCCTTTCTATTTGTTTAGGTTCATAGCACATAGCTTCAATTGTTGTATAACTATCCTCGTCCATGTCAATGTTTAGCAAGTAATAAGTAATAACTATTCTTGGTGTTACGATTTAGGGTCCTTTTGGTTGGGAAGATGAAAAAGTGAGAAAAGAAAATTAAAAGGGGATGAAAAAGTGGGAGAATAGAAAAGATTTTAGTTTTCTCTTGTGATGTTTGGTCGGAGAGGTGAAAAAGTAGAGGAATGAAAAACATTTTTGTTTGGTTGAGAAGAAAAATAAGAGGATGGAAAATATGGTTTGTATAAATTTACTGTTATGCCCATATTAAAATAAAAAGTAACAACTTAGCACCAAAAAAAAGATGAACAAAAAAAACCAAAACAAATGGAAAAAATAAAATAAAAAGAAGGATGAACACCAAAAGAAATGCTAAAAAAAAAAAATCCAAATGAGAAGTACTAGAAAAAGACAAAAACCAAAGAAGAAGAAGAAGAAGAAAACCAAAGAAAAAAAAAAAAAAAAAAAAAAAAAAAAAAAAAAGAAAAGAAAAGAAAAGAAAAGAAAAGAATTGAAAGATGGGTAAATTAAAAAGATAAAAACCAGAAAAAAGAAAACGAAAGAACTCGTGTGAAATGTGCACATAGGCATTTTCGTCTTCATAGTCATGGAACTATTGTTCTATATTTTCTCTCCAATTTTCTTCTTAATTTGAGAAGAAAACATTTTGGTGGGCTTAGAAAGAAACATGCGAGCTTCACTAGTTTTCCCTTTTAAAATCCACCCAATCAAACACTCCAAAAAATCACTTTCTCTCCCCTTTTCCGTCCCCCCTTTTCCATCCCAAAAATCCATCCAACTAAATGGACCCTTAAATTTAAGTTACATTTGAACAAATTGTTCTTTAGATATGAAAAACAATAAATTAATAAAATATTTTTATTAATATTATGAAATTAAATACTTGCATATTTCTAATGCTATGATATGAATTAAAAAAAAAAAAAAAATTACAAAGCATCAAAGTTTGGCTTCGAAAGTCAAGAGAGTGCATATTGAGAAAAGACCTAAGGCATGGTTAGGGAAGCAAAGGATGACTGTACGAAAATTTAGTTGCTTACTATAAAATAATCTCTTTAAGAAAGCAAGGAATTGACAATGTAGTAATTAGAAGGCAAGAAAAGCAAACAAATATTTTTCACAAGTAAATTATGAAAGGATGAATGAGCAAAAAGGTTTTTAGGAAATTTAAAAAAAAAAAAAAAAAATCAAAACAAAAGAATTACTATAGAGATTTGGTATATGAAATAAGGATTTATTTGGCTAACTTTATTTTATTTACTTGAGTAGGTATAACTTTTATAAATCTCACTTTAATTTTGTTTCGAAAATAAAATAAAAGTATACAAATATATATTTTTAAAACTTGGAAGTTGGAATGTAATGGGAGTAAAGTAGAATAAAGCAAAGTACTAAAAGAGAATATTGACAATATGTTAGTAAGAAGAAATAAAATTATGGTTCTACCAAAAATAAATAAATAAATAAATAAAATTATGGTATTCTACGTACCCAAAATGATATAATTGTGACAGAGAATGATATTATTAGGAAATAAAAGGAGCAATAATTAATGTATGTAAAAGAGAATGGAGATAGCAAATAGTGTTTAAGAAATAATTTGGAGCTGAAACTTGAAGAAGGGTGGAAGCGTTGGTTTGGAAATGGGAAGCAGAAGTAGTAGATGATCTCTGGGGCAGGGGCTATCGGAAAGCAAAGGAGTTTGACTGCGTACGTGTAGCACTTTTAGAAGGCAAAGAATTGGAGCTGAGATGAGATGAAATGGAGAAAGGGGTACCCTCATATATATATATAGTTGTTCGCTTCGCGCGTCGGTCAAATTAAGTCCATCCACGGTAAAGGTATATAACATGGTAGTAGTAGTGGAGATGGTCGTAGAGAGACATAGGGGCATACTGACAGTGGCGCAGATGCTAGCAATGAAAGATGTGCGGCGACATTGAAGTTGATACTGCAGAAATTCACAGCAGTGGTGTTGGCCACCAACAGTGGAATTGGAAGATATGGCTAAGGTGGAGGAGAAATCAATAACATTTTGGTAATGTCTATTTTATAATCAGTTGGTTACGTCAGTGATAGCAGTGTACTGTATACAGAACAGCAGAACTTCTACTTTCAGAATTTAAAATTTTCAGTAAGAGTCTAATCTCCTTTTCCTTTTAGAATATTCAGAGATGCATTACCTATTGCACTTTTTCTTTCTTTTCATTTGCTTTTTTACAATATTCATGGAAGGAACAAACATAAATAAACTTAGAGAGTGATTCATAACTTGGCTAAGAGAAGGCTAAAAAATAAATTATACTAATGAAAATTATTATACTTGAAACTGATTCCAGGTGCAGCACAATCAACCACAATTTCTGTCATACCTGATTGGGGATTCTGCTTTCCAACAAATCAGCAACGTTAAATCTGACGTATCTTGGATGAGTCCTAACCCAGAAACTTCTTCAAGCTACATCAACAGGTAATAAATAATCGGTAAAATGAGTGGATTTGCTATGTTAAGAGCAATTTCTAGAATTTTTCAGGTGGGAGTGGATAAAAACACTTACAGAAGCAACTAAATCGGAATATGCTTGTTGCAAAAAATATGTGTAAGAACTACCACTATCAAAAATTACTGGTCCTACGCTGCTGTCTGGAACACCTAAGCGGAGACGCCTACTTCCATAATTCATTTTCATAATCTCTGAATGATAAAAATCCCTGAACAGGAAAGCATGGAAAAAAGAGAATAAAAAGGAGAATAAAAGTGCATGTTTACGGCACAGAAGGCATATTAGAAAATGAATATAAGAATTAATCAACATTTAAAGATCTAAGAGGTTTATTTATGAAGATTGTCACAAATTCTTGTAACTGCACAAGTCTTTAAAGATTTGGTCAATAGAGGACTGAGCTACCAGCCCACCAAAGCACATAAACACTTGTATAGATGCACTTTTGCCTTGAGACTAAGAGTCATGTTATTTTCTCTGTTATATTGCATTTATTCACTGGAAATAAGATATAATCATATAAAGCACAAGATAGGGAAAGATAGAGCAATGAGCTAGATATTATAAGATTCATTTTTAACTGAAGACAATTAAAATTTAACAAAAAAAATCAGTAGAAGAGGCTGTATATCAAATTATGGTTTCCTTCTGACTGGACCTCTATTTATGTGTGTTCTGCCATGAAATATTTGTCTCCTTATAAGTCAAACAAATTATACTAAGTGCTAGAAGGAAGAGAGAGAAAAAGGGGGGGGGGGTTCTTTGGAAATTTTCACTCACATTGAAAGGCCATTAAGCATAGGAACCCCCACAGTGGAGCTTTGATCTGCATACTGAATCTCATAGTCACATTGTTGGCAACTTTGACAATATCCAGCTGCTTGATATCTCTGAACTTCCATGCACAACGAGTCCTTGGAGGGTAGTATGTTGTCTTTTGTTGGCTTGTACAAAGCATTTGCCCCCTAAATTAACCATATCATTAGAATAAAGAGAAATTTCTAGCTGCAAATTTCAATTGAAGGTTGAAATATCATTATCTTACACATGTTGGCTGCTTTCTATGATTGCATGTGATGCAGTACAAGGTTCACAAAATGAAAACTGTATGGATTTAGGAAGAAGAACAAAACAAACCCTAGAGTGATCTAAACTCTTAAGTTTCACCACTGAAGATTGCTAGAATCACCAAGCCAATGAAAAATTGCAACGAAAATTTTAAAACTTAAATCAAGCTTCTCCCACTGGAGCACAATAGCATGCTTATATATTCTACTAGGACTAAACTATAAGGCCAAAGCTCAATTATTGAATTACAAAAATAATCATGACTCCAGGAAATTAAATAAAATATTAATCGCCTAATTAGCAAATAAGAACTAAAATAAAATCCAATAGAGCTATATAGCCTTATCTTGGTCCACAGAAAACATCATCGTAACAAGCTTTTCCTTTTCAAGCACCATGGGGGGTTAATCAGTTGTAGATGCATCGAACTCATTCTTCATAACATGTGCATCCTCAATTACCCCCATGTTGAAATTTCTCTTCATTAAGAAGTGGAAAATTTTCCTTCTCAAATGGTAAGCAATATACCTGAATTTCCAACAGGTTATTTTAACTATACTACACATGGACCATGTATTCCAGCTCCCTATATTGTTTCTCTAGGGTTGTAACAACTTTAGGCCACTGTAATTCTCTGTCACCACTAAGTTTTAGTGGTACTTGGTATTCTTTGATCACCAAAATTTAATCACTAACATTATTGTCTCCCATGGGAAAAGCTTTGCCTCCAAGGCTACTAGTTAGTCTATGTATGAAAGCCATTACTCTGTCTTATCGGGCATTGGAATCATCTAACTTTGCAAATAGGCTTTGGATGACTTTCACTAGGGTTCCTAGAGTTTGTTCCATGATACTCTACTAGAGTTAATGCTAACCTGTACTAGCCTGGGTCACATACTTAAACAAATAAGCCGGGTGCAATGTAATCGCTAAGGGAAAATAAATGTGCCACATGAGTGGTATGCCCATTTTTTTTTTCAATCAGTCAGTTCAAGTCTTATGCATTTGAATTCAATTGGTGAACTTAACGTGTTTCACCTAAGATATTAAATCTAAGTTTTACCCTAACATAATTAACAAATAAGATATACCACTAGAAAAAAGAATATAGTTGACTACTATAATTTTTTCAATCTAATTGGTAGAAGGATTGGGTCTCAGCATTCTTGTTCAAAGCCTTTGTTTCCCGTTCTCTCAGCTATCTTTTTTTCTCCTTTTTTCAGAGGGTTTCCTTGTTCAACATTTAATAAAGACTCCATGTTCGCTAACAAATCTGCCTCAAATAGCACACTTTTGCATAAACAGAAAAAGGAAAATAAATAAGTATCAAATAATAATAATTAAAGACTATTTTTTTATGCAAATAGTAAAGAAAGTTCCTCCTGACTCGACTCAACTGATAATTAAATACCTCTTAAGCTTATCCTTTAGCCTCACTATCTATAACAAGAAAAATTTTAATAGGAAAAATGAAATATTAAACATTCAACAACAACCAAACCTTAATTCTATAATTTTGGAGTTGAATGTGGATTTTCAATCAACTAGTTAAGATTAGGGCATGTATACTTTCTTGTCATTCTATTCTATCTAAAATCATATTCTCTATTACTTTCTTAATTGATACGTCATTCTTTACTACTTCTATTAATGTTATTTTTGGTCTTGCTATAACTTTTTCATTCCTTTAACTTGAATCAACTCACTCTCTCACTAGTGTATTAATTGCTCACCTCTAAACATAACCAAATCATCTCAAGCAACTCTCCCTCATTTTTAAATCAAAAGAGACCTACCTATCTTTAAGCAAACTTCCTTATTTCAAATCATATATGTTAAAGACAAGAATAAATTAATATAGAGAAGCAAAAGCAGAAAAGAGAGAATAAGACAAGTGTTATGTGGTTCAATCTAATGGCCTACAACCACAAAGGAAGCCCTTAGTAGTTACATGTTTATTGTAGTAAATTGTCTGTTACAATGAACCTAAGCAAGGTATTCTTAAAAACTAGGGATAGCTCTAAATGGGCTTACAATATAATGAGTCTCTTGGTTCATTACATTAACATAAACCCAACATATTTAACACTCCCCCTCAAACTTCAACGTATACGTCATATAGGTCCAACTTGGAACATATACACTCTAAACAACTATTACATAGTGCCCTGATAAAGTTATGAGCAAGAAAGGGTTGGAAAGGGACTACCAACTACATATATCCTGTAAGGTTGAATTTATTCAACCATCTTATTGGCTTTATTCCGTGCCAAATTTGCTTGTAATTCAGCATTTAGTAACCCTGTATTTAGGTGGGTTTGATGTAAGGGTAGTGAGTGAGATAGAGTGAAGTTTGCTCAAGAGTGTGCAAGAAAACAGAGTGTCGCGGCTGGGTCTCGCGGGTGACTCGCGGCTTCAAGCCGCCAGAAGCAACCTCACGTGCCAAGCATGCTGGAAGGTGAACAGTCTGCTAGTTGGAGCACTACAGGACAAAACAGGACAACTGGCCATACGGTTATCTCGCGACTGGATCTCGCGACTTAGTCAAGCCGCGAGCCACCCCTGTTTTGTAGAATTCTGACGTTTCACATTCCTCTCCACTCCAGTATAAATACCCCTATTACCCACGATTGAAAGAGAGCTTCCAGAGAGAATTTTGAGAGAGAAACCCTAAAGAAAAACCAGATTGTTTCACCCACAATCTCTACCTTAGAATCTCTTCAAATTCCTCAACTCTCTTCCTCTCTATTGTCAAATCCTTGAGAGGCATTATACCAAACCTGGTTCTCACCATCATCATCACTGTGAGACAGTTGTTTGGATTTCTGGGAAGCAGTTAGGAAGGAACCAATCTTCATTGGTTGATGCTATGGTCTAGTAGCGGAATCCGGGAAGCTAGAAAAGAAAAAGGTTCGGCGTAACCTCGTTGGAGCAAGAAGCTTGGAGGGCTTAGGTGCACTGGGTAGATTAGGCTTGGAGGGTCTATTGCTGTCCTTGTATCCCAACTATATTTTCTAGTGGATTGATTACCGCTTGGAGGGCGGCGGAGAGGTTTTTCGCCGAGGGCTTCGGTTTCCTCTTCGATAACACATCGCGTGTTGTCTTTGTGTTTGCATCTTCCTTCCTCTCTATCTTTGCCTTTTTATTTGTCTGCTGTGGATATTAATCTGTTATGGCTTAGATAGTATTTAATCAATTTCGTTTGATAGCATATGTTAAGTTTCCGCACACTAGTTGTTTGACATATTGCTTGAATTGATTAAGTTGTTATTTGGGGGTCTAAACGTTCAAAGGTGTTTTTGTACACGTTTTTGAACTTTCATACCCAAACAAACAATATCTACCAAAAAAAAAAAACTTTTTATTCCTATCTAAGATAAATTTATCCTTATCCAGGATATGAATTAGCTGTCATCATAAGTCAAACAAGGTTTTTCCTATTTACTCCAGTCAACAACCACATCGGAACACTCAAAACTCACTAGCGACCACTAGTGTGGCAACCAACCACTATTTTGGCAACCACAACGAGCAAATAAGCACCACCAAGAATAACCGAGATCGGGGAAAAACCACAGAAGGGTACAAGATCCATTGAGACATGTCGGAATATGCTAAAACCTATAGCTGAGGAGTACTGGATCAATCGAGACAAACTAAAATACATTGAAAACAACCAACACCAAGATCCAAAAACCACCACTAAGAACCACAACAATACAAAGATAGGAAGAGGATGGTTGGAAACCAACATAGATTTTCCATCAAGAGCAACAATGATACAAACCCAAGTGTAGAACTCACTCTTAAATATCGATTTCTAAGGGGAGGGTGCCCAAGAACTTATATACACATGTTTAAACCTACACTTAATCCATGTAGGACACTAGGATTGTAACAAAAAATACAAAAAAAAAAAAAAAAAAAAAAAAAAAAAAAAACACCAGCAACCAACCACCATTACCACCAACAACAAAACCTTAGATATGAAGGTTTCACAAGCAAACAACCACCGACAACCAAGAACAACAACAGTTCAACGAGGGAGGTGCATAAAGACACCTAGGATGCTAGTCAACTTCATGCACCGTCCAACAATAATTTAATTTAAATGGTTAGGAACTATGGATTGTATTAATTCTCTTATACCATTTTAAAGACCAAGATAAAATAATAAAGAGAAGTGGAAGCGAAAAAGAGAGAATAACACAAGGGTTAAATAATTCGATCTAACGGCCTATATATACGAAGGAAGCCTTTAGCAGCTGTATCTTTAGTATAATAAATGATTTGAATGAACAATAAGCAAGTTATATACAAGGGCTAGGGTTAACCCTACATAGGCATAAATTATATATTGAGTCTCTTAAGCCATTATCACTGTTTTAAAAACCAGACCGAACCAGTTGGTCCAACTGGTTCAACTGGGAACCGGATACTAGTCCGGTCAAAAATCAGTAAAAAATGGGAACTAGAGGCAAATCCAGTTTTGCCCCCAGTCCGGTTTTTAAAATCATGGTCATTATATTAATATAAAGTCAATATCTTTAATACTTTTTTTTTTCTTTTTGTATTTCCACTTGCACAGTTTGTCATAGGGTAGTCTTATAATATTTTCCCCTTTAACAATAACAAGTATTCTACAATCACACAATATTCTTGATATGCTTTTCCACTTCATCCCTCTTCAATCTTTCCATCTTTATGAATTGTTGATCTAAGATACCAGAAATTCTCTCTTTAATATCTCCTAACCATCAAGTCTTACAACCCTTTTATTTTGTTTCTACTTTTTCTAAATTGACATTCCATTTACTAAAACCCATAAGATATGATTTGGAAAAGAAAATGACATAAAAAGAAGAAACATATGTATCATAAATTTTTTTATTCACTTACTATATAACAAATAAAATCATATCAATTAGAAAAGAGTTGTGCAGATTAATGTAAATATTGCCAATTACCTACTGACATTTGGATAGATATAAATGAAAACTAGGGCAAACATTTAGATACATAAAGAAGAATTTAAAATCGATTAACCAAATAACCAGTTACAAATAGGCATTACCTTGGCACAGCTAATGCAAGGAGGATCACACTGAATCCACGTTAAGTCACTCCCAGTATCTATGTCAAGAAAATAACGCTTTGGAGGATACCCAACAAGTATGTATGTGTAATACAATCTGCATGATAAAGATTAGCATTAGGACTAGCATCACGTATACATATGGCAATTGAGATGAAAAAAGCTTTGATCTTTTATCCATATAGATGAGCAGGTATCATTTTAAGAAGTTTTAAAGGAGTTTAACACATAGTTAAACTCAGCAACTAGACCTCTTAGAAGGTTCAAACCCCCGGCCCAAAAAACAAAAGAAAAAGAAAAAAAGAATCATGGTTAAGAGCAGACCCAACACAAAGACTAAAGAAAATTTCTTATCTGTTTCAGATTGAGAAAGGACAGCTGCCAAGGCTTCTTTGGTGCTTCCACGGTCATCAGACAGTGTGTTCAAGAATTTTACTTGCTGGACCATGGATTGGCCAAGTAGCTACCTAATTTGCCACTATGTTACCCTAAACCTAAAGATCAAGCTCCATGATTCTAAAACAATACTAAGTCTCCTCCAATTTTCTAAACAATGATCCAGCTCACCCTTATGAATGAGTGCTACTTCGAACAAGCTATAACCAGAACCTTCCAAATTGGCATACTTTGTCTCATGTTTCAAAATGATCCACATACTTTAAAAATATTTTATTTTAATCCTTACACTTTCATGTTTTTCTTTTCACAAAGCTTGCATTCTTGTACTAGTTGTATTAGCACTCCTACTTTGACTAGAAAACAAAAAACCTAATAAAAAAAACTAACTTCAACTTAAAATAAAGGATAAGATACTAAGAATCTCTTAGAAAATTCTAGACTCAACTGAACTACAAAAATGTGCTTAATTTGCGGGAATTGCAAAACTTACAACATTTCCCCTGAATATAAAATTGACTTTAACTAATAAAATTTAAATTGTTTTGACCTAAAACACACAAAACTAGATCTTTAAAACCACACAGCTTTTACTTCAATTGGACACATAAATTCGATAAACTAAATCTTAAATACACAAATTTGCAAAGTAATAACAAATCAATCTTCCATGACTACATTATTCTCACCCGGTTGAAAAAATATTTGGCCTCAAGTTTTTAAGATTTGAAATAAAAGAACCTTCGAACTAGAAACTTGCACCAACTCTTCAACTATCTTTGAAAGCATTAAGGATAAAAAAATTTCTTTCCCACCATATCATTAATTTGTTTGGAATGATAAATCATAATTGGAGTGTTTTTCAATATCTTCCTTGGTTTTTTTTTATCAGTAAATAAAAAATTTATTGAAAATATGAAAAAAAAAAAAAAATATATATATATATATACAATGAAAGAACAACTTCCTTGGCACATAGGGAGTGTACAAGGAAAGTAAAAGTCTATCCAAAGTTGCATAAATCTACGAAATCTAAAACAAAGGTTGTGTCAAAATCACTCAAAGCAGTCCTCCATTCAAATAAAGACAAAAGGAAAATGCGCTTCAACTCGATGATAGAACGCTCCTCCCCTTCAAAGATTCTGTTGTTTTGTTCTCTCCATATGCTCCACATAATATATTGCGGATTAACACCCCAAATAGATGCCATCCTATGTCACCCAACACCTCCATGCCCATAAGCACCACCTGTTTAGGCATAACTCAAGAGATACCAAACAAGCTAAATACAAAGGGCATAAGGCAAAAGGACAATGAATGAGCTAGTGGTCCCCCGATTCCCAATCATTTTTACACATACAACACCTATTAACAACACAAATATTTCTCTTCCTCAAATTATCCAAAGTTAGAATCCTCCCCCTTCGCCGTAGTCCAATTAAAAAAGTTACCTTAGTAGATAGGTTTCGCCTCTTCTTCTTTTTTTTTTTGATAGGTAATAAGGAAATATTATTAAAAAAAGAATAGAAAAAAGATACACAGAATTCACAATAGTGAACAAAGAACAAACAGAAACAAAGAGGAACAAAAAAACATCAAACTATTCTGAGACAAAATGACTTCACCTCTTCCACTCTTTCAAGGGAAGAGGTAATTACCTCTGTTAGATAAAATTGAATAAATGACTTCACTTCAAAATATCTAACCCAAAACCCTAAAGTTTTGGGTTTTAAATTTCACTAAGAATGTTTTGGGTTTTAAATTTCACTAAGAATGATGTGGTTTATGAAGTCTAATGAGAGTTCTTGATGGATTAAAGGCTAGGGTTTAGTGTTAGGACATTAGGGTTCCGGTTACGGTTCTCTGGTTAAGGTGATTATGGTGTATGATGGACGTTCTTGAAGTGAAATGTACTAGGGTTTCAGGGAAATGAGGCTAGGGTTTTTGGATTATGAGTGTCGATTTGGTTGGTGATGGGTCTAATGCATGCAAATGGTGAGTGATTAATTGGCTTGTGACTTCTTAGAGAGTCACCTTGTCTAAATAATAGATAACTTCAAGGGATACTCTAGCTCCAAGAGAATTAACAAGAGAGAAAGAAAGACTTAAGCAACAAATGATTATTTTTTGTTCATATCCCAAATGAAAGTTACAATGGTTTATTTATACATCTCACGCCCTAATCTTATTGGCCACACATGACTCACTCTTATTGGTTGTGCATTAAAAAAATTACACTTAATTAATGTGTTGCATGTGCATAAGCCCTAATTAACCCGATCTCCTTATGGGTTTCAGTTAACTCAACTGATAAAGTCTCTAATGATTGAATAAGAGATCTGGGGTTCAATCGTCTACACCAAAAATTGATTGGTGTCTTAGTCTGATGATAAAGAGCTATCATCAGAAGCAGATACCATATGTTAAAACTCTCTCTCTCTCTCTCTCTCCCCCCCCCTCCCCAAAAAAATAATAATAACTCACTTTATCCTTGTAACTAGCTAACCCTAATCATGTGCCAAGGTTGTAAGCTAATCCCACTGAGCTCGTGGCTAACTAATTAGGGATGATCCATATGCATGGGAGTAAGGAGGAGCTGCCACAGGAGTTTGGGAGCATTTGGATAAGGGAGTGCCAAATGACAGCAAAAGTGCCAATTGGCCTCCACTGAGTGTCGATCGTCACTTCCCCCAAATACTAGGTTTTCTTTTTCTAATATTTTCAACTTATCTTGTGTTCCAAACACTTTGCTTCTATTAAACACAACCCTTTCACACAACTAGTTCAAAATCCTCTTCATTTCTTTGTAGTCTTCAGAAAAATCTTAAATTAGGACTTTATTCCTCATTAGTCATCATTATCTTGGATGAGAAATTTTGTCAAGTGGTTGGTGGGAAAATGTTTTAGTAAAGAATTCGTAGAACGATTTTGGCTGTGAACAGTGAATAAAAGAACAGTACCCATGCGAAAAGAAAGCAATAATAGAAATAAAGAAGAGAACAATATGGCTAATGTGCCTCAATACTCAAAATGCTTGATATTTTGTTGATCAACTTCATTTCTTCTTTAGGTACTAAGCACAAATGTATACATAAGAACTCTTTCTTGTACTAGTAGTATTAGGATTCCTAAGTTAACTAGTAAACTAAAAACCTAAACAAAGACTAACTTAAACTCAAAGAAATTAAAACTTAAGATACTAAGGATCTCCTATACAATTTTAGATTGAACTAAACTACCAAAATATCCTTAATTTGCAGGAATTAAGGAAATTACAAATTTACCCTCAAATATAAAATTGATCAAAACTAATGAAATAAAAACACAAATAAAACTCAAATTTGGCCCTAAATCACACATAATGAGACCTTTAAAGCCACATAAATTTTACTTCAATTATTCACATGTGGGTCCCATAAAATAAATCTTAAATAGACAAATTTGCGAAGTAGTATTAAATCAATCTTCCATGACTGCATCTCTCTCTCTCTCTCTCTCTCTACACGCATGCGCTCACACACACACAAAAGGCTTGAAGAGCATAAAGACATACCCACCTCCCCATCCCTCAACATACACCCATGCATGCAGAGTACACAACCCAATATTATTTCTACAAAACCAATACTCTCCAATTATTTTTCTCAGTTTAGCCAAAATTAGTAGAATCACACACCCCACCAAATTAGAAACAAAAATTTCAGCTCATTTCAAAATATCCAAAAATTGAAAAAAGGAAAAAGTACACAAAATCTCCATGTGATTTCTCTATAAAACAAGAAAGCCCCCAAAAGTTTTGATTGTAATACTTAATCCACATTGGGTATTTTTTCTTTGTAAACCATTAATTGTGTCATACTTAACCCCCTAAGGTTTTTGAGTGTAACACAATTAACAATTTACACATTAAACAATACCATAGGTGGTTAAGTGTTACACCCAAAACCTCAATGAAATTCCATGTTTTAGGTGAACTCCACAAGGGGGGTTTGTGCATTTTTCCCCAAAACAAAACAAAACAAACTTGTCTTTCATGCTCTGTAGCTCCTTCACGATTTGCAGCCTCGTATGATGGGGTCTTTTCCTTTATTGTCATTTGGCAATGTAATAGATGAATATGGTGGAAAAAGGTAATAGATGTATATCAATGTATAATGGATTTGATAATTGGGATTTGGTTTTGACACTATGTATTGAAGCTCTTGATGTAATGAAAATGGAAATGAGTTAGTGTTAAGGAAAATGATCTTGACATTATGTAATGATTTGGTTTGTTAATTTGTCGACAATTCTTCATAATGACTTGAATATGAACCTCACTCAAGCAAAACTTCTCGCTTGACACTTTGCTCAACCAACTTCAAGTGAACCTTATCTATTGGACATTCATTCCAATCAACTATTTCCCCTCCACGTGTGTTATTATTTTTTCCATCATTTGGAAACTCATTTAACTCAACACAATTCCTTGAAACACTTCTATGAATCTCACTTGCAATTAAATCATCATCAATTTGTGCTATATTAAAACAAGAATTTAAAAAAAAAAAAATCAATATCATATTATATGTTAAATGAAATATGGATTACAAATAAAATAAAAAATAATAGTACCTTCTTGAGGTAGTTCATTTAAGTCAAAGTAATTCAATGGAACAAGTTGATGAGTCTCACTTGCAACTAAATTGTCATCCATTTGTGCTACATTAAAACAAGATTAAAACAATCAATATTTAATATCATATTTTAGGATAAATGAAAAAAAAAATGATACAAATAAAATAAAATAATAGTTCATTCTTGAAGTAATTCATTTAAGTTAAAGCAATTCCTTTTAACAAATTGTTTAGTCTCACTTATAACTAAATTTTCATCCAACTAGATGAGTCTCAACTTGGTGCTATATTAAAACAAGATTAAAACAATCCACATCATATTTTAGGATAAATGAAAAAAAAATGATATAAATAAAAAAAAGATTAAACTCATATTCAAATATATTTAAAAATAAATATGAATTTAATAAAATAAAATTATTGTACCTTACAAAATAATTGCTTAATCCTTCATTGAACATTTGAACTTTTCTTCATCTCTTTTTTTTTTTTTTTTTGAAGTGGATTGATAATGGTAAAGTGAATGAAAGTGAGTTTGATATTGGTAAAATGAAAGAAGATGAAGAGTAAAATATTGATAAAGTGAAATTGGGTGGGAAATAAAAAGTAAAATGAAGGAAAATGTGTTAAAGGGAAATGGAGGGAAATGTGTTAAAGGTGTGTTAAAGGGGCATTTTTGTCCTATAATTACTAAAGAAACCAAGATACACGTTTTACACAAACCAAAGCTGAAAAGTTAATTTTTGCCCATTTTCTATGAAGTGGGACGTAGGGGCTGGTTCATTAATAGGTGTTGGCCAACACCTATTAACAAAACCTGTGGGGATCTGAAAACAACAGATGGATAATTTAACACATATTTCATTCATGTATTTTAACTTTATAATTTAATTTTTAAATTAATAAATCATGCTACTATTTTGAATCAAACTTTGTATCTCCTCCTTTAAATAGAAACTATTATTAAGATTTAATGGATATAATATAACAAATAATAATAAAATAGAATTCACAACAGTATTCCAAAATTAACTAAAAACTTTTTTTTTTTTTTTTTGCACTTAATAATTCACTTGACATACAAATTTAAAAATTAGATGAGACACGTGATTCAAAATTAAACTCAAATTTAGAATTTAATTAGATTTTTCTCAATTTTGGCTATATATATATATATATATATATATATAAATATATATGATTTAGAACCTAATTAAATTTAGACTCTTTGGTTTTTGCACCCAATAATTCACTTGCCACAAAAATTAAAAAATTAGATGAGATATGGCACAAATTGAACTTCAATTAAAATTCAATTTAGACTCTTTGGTTTTTGCACTTAATAATTCACTTTATACAAAAATTAAAAAATTAGATAAGACACATGATGCAAAATTAGACATGATTTATAATCTAATTGGATCTAGACTCTTTGGTTTTTGCATCCAATAATTTGTTTACCACAAAAATTAAAAAATTAGATAGAACATATGGCACAAAATTGAACTTCAATTAAAATTCAATTTAAAATCTGATTGAATTTAGATTCTTTGATTTTTATACCTAATAATTCACTTGACACACAAATTTAAAAATTGATAAAACATGTGGTGCAAAATAACTCTCTCTCTCTCTCTCTCTCTCTCTCTCTCGTCAATTGGAGTCTCTCTACTAGTCAATTGGAGTTTTCCAAATTGTTAACTCTTAACTCATTTTCATCATACCTTTTTTGTACCCAACCAAAGTATCAGTCTAGCTTTTAAGTTGAAGTATAAATTATTTGGTCTACTGGCTGCTAGGAGACATTTTATCGTGAAACATATTTCCAAAATGGTCGGGTGTTTCAGTTAGAAATACTTCCTAGAGACGTGTTATCTTAGAATTGGAATTGTAAACATTTTGACAAAACTGAGAAGCCGATGATGACATTTCATGTCTCATGCAACGTCATGAAACACATTTTCTGCCCCAAAACTTGTGTCACGGTTTGGATTTTCCAAACTCAAAAGAATTTATAATCCCCAGGCCCAAACACTCTTGCCCATTCCCAACAGTCCCAATGTATCCATTAACATTAACCATTCTCTTACTACTCCTTGGATCTGTATGGACATTCATACACATCCTATTACGCCCAAAAAATGAGCGTAAACTCCCACCAGGTCCTTGGGCCTTACCAATTATCGGTAACCTTCACATGCTAGGTGACCTCCCACACCGTGCCCTCCAAAGCTTAGCAAAAACATACGGACCTATCATGTCATTGCGGCTTGGTCACGTCCCAACTATTGTGGTCTCATCACCCCAAGCCGCTGAGCTATTTTTAAAGACCCATGATACCATTTTCGCTAGCCGACCTAAACTCCAATTCGCTAAGTACTTGGCTTATGGTAACACGGGTTTGGTTTTCACCGAGTATGGTCCAGATTGGCGCAATGCTAGGAAAATATGTACGTTGCAACATCTTACTGCTTCAAAAATTGAGTCATTTGCACCCATGAGGAAGGAGGAGGTAGGATCGTTGGTGCAGTCACTCAAAAACGCTGCGGCGGCGTGTGAGGTTGTGGACCTTAGTAGAAAAGTTTGTGAACTTATCGAGGAAACCTCATGTAGAATGATATTTGGGCGAAGTAGAGATGACAGATTTGGCTTGAAGGCGATTATTGAGGAGACCCTTTGCTTGGCGGGGGCTTTCAATCTAGCAGATTATATTCCTTACCTTGGGGCACTAGATCTACAGGTTTGTATTTGTTTCTATTTACTGAACTTTGTCCTCCATTTGGAAATCCCAGCCATTCATTTATTGCTCGTAGTATCTAAAAAGGAAAAATCAATACTTCTGACTTTTCTTTTTAGGCTTTACATTTCAATTCAATTTCTGCGGCCACCTTAAAATTCAGAATTTTCTCTGTAAGTAGTGTTGCCGGTCCAAAAGTGTCACACAAAGCGGTTCATACTTCAAACTTCAAAGCAAAAGCCAAATCTCAAACTGGAAAGCTCATGAAAATCATAAAAAATAAGCACTGAATTAATTTTTTACAAGTCTTTAATCTTTACGATTTTTTTATTGGCTAGCTCTTAATTGTTTCCCACTTCCATAGCCAGACTCTATTTGGGTTAATTATAAAGAACGATTTTCATTTAGAAATTCATACAAATTAGATTCATTAAACCTTGTGGAAATCTGAAAACAACAGATGGATAATTTAACACATATTTCATTCCTGTGTTTTAACTTCATAATTTAAATTTTAAATTAATAAATCATGCTACTATTTTGAATCAAACTTTATATCTCCTCCTTTAAATAGAAACTATTATTAAGATGTAATGGATATAATTTAACAAATAATAATAAAATAGAATTCACAACACTATTCCAAAAATTAACTAAAAGCCTTTTTTTTGGTTTGTTTGTTTGTTTTTTTTATTTTTTGAGTCAAACATTCAATTAAGGAATTGAGGTGGTTACAACTAGTATGAGGTGCTAATGTAGCTCCATCCACAAATAATTACCACATCAATTAATTTGTTAGGTTTACTTTTAGTGAAATTGGTGAAACACTAACAAAACTCTTTCACTTTCAAACAAAAATATTTTCCTCAATTATTTACGTTTTGAGAAATGTTATTATTGACTTAGTGATTTTCTATCATTCAAATGCCCTCAGGGATTGACACGGCGAATGAAGAAGGTTAGCAGGGCTCTTGATATAGTCTTAGAGAATATCATCAAGGAGCATGAAAACATTCCAAGTGGTCAACAAGATCGTCAAATGGACTTTATAGACATGTTACTTTCTTTGATGAACCAACGCATGAATCCCCATGATGAGCATGCATACATATTGGATCGAACAAAAATAAAGGCTATTATAATAGACATGATTTCAGGTGCATATGACACTTCAGCTGCTACAATTGAGTGGACCTTTTCTGAACTCTTGAGGCATCCACGGGTGGTAAAACAAGTACAGGCAGAGCTGGAAGCTGTAGTAGGGATGAATAGGATGGTAGAGGAGACAGATTTGGCAAATTTAACATACTTGGATATGGTGGTGAAGGAAAGCTTAAGACTACATCCTATTGGACCATTACTAGCCCCACATGAATCCATGGAGGGCATTGAATTAAATGGATATTATGTCCCCAAGAAATCACGAATAATAATAAATGTTTGGGCTATTGGACGAGATCCTTATGTGTGGTCTAATAATGTAGAAGAATTTTATCCTGAAAGATTCATAAATAGTAATATAGACCTCAAGGGACGTGACTTCCAACTTATCCCATTTGGGTCTGGTCGAAGAGGGTGCCCTGGAATACATCTAGGTCTTACAACTATCAAATATGTTCTAGCTCAATTATTGCATTGCTTTCACTGGGCCCTTCCTAGTGGCATGTTGCCTAATGACTTGGACATGACTGAGAAGTTTGGGCTATCAATGCGGAGAGCCGAACACTTGTATGCTATCCCAACTTACCGTCTACTCAATTAAATATGTAATCCAATTGCAATATAATAATCTTCGAAAAAAAATTTACTTATTAGAAGAAGTGTGCTCCTAGCATTCAAGTTTATGCTCGACCACTAATATATTATACTAACTTGTTGTTTTGGATTCAAATGTATTTTGCGCTCTTATAAATAGAATGTCACAAGCTGGGGACTTCTGCTCAATATATATACACACTCACACACACATACAAGGTAAATTCCTAAAATAATTTGTAACATGTGCCTTTCTGAACATGGTGGCTTCAAAACGATTTCAAAGTTGAAATCAAGTCTTCAATACTGATCCTGAAATTATGTCTTCAAGACACATTTGCAATTACATTGCAAGACATGATTTCAACAATAGTATGGAAATCATATCTTAAAAATTAATTAAATAAATAAATAAAAAACACTCATTACACTCCTAGCTAAGGGTGTTCGTGGTGTAGTTCGATGTGGTTTTGGGCTATTTTTAACACCGCACTTTGTAACGCGATTTGACCAAAATCATAACCGCACTGCACCTCAATTTTGCAGTCATAAGTGTGGTGCAGTAAATAAGATGCGGTTTGAATGGTTTTGGACTAATATATTTTTCAAAATTTTGGACTTTTCCTACCTAGCTCAAAACTGATTTTTCTTTTGTTTTAGGCCAAGTTTTAAACTGTTGAGTTAGTTTTTGTTTATTTTGGGTTGGGTTTTCCAAATTAACACCTATAACCATTGATAATTATTCATTTACACCAATAGACTTTTGATACAATCCATATACAAGGCTCATTTATCTTCTTTTCCGTTTGATCCTCTTCTATTTGTGGTGTAAGTTTAATATTGCGATTAATTTTGCTTGAATAGAATGTATTTGATTGCGTTTTATTGATTTTTACAGCTATTCCTTGGCTTTGAGATTTTGTTTCCTATTATTAAAACAGAAACATATTGAGAAGTGGTTCATTGGTAGTGGTAGAAAAATTTGACACAACCTGCGAATCAGAGACGATAAGACATGAAATTAGCAGGTTATGGATTGAGGCTTAACGGGTTTGTATCATATTCGGATTGACACGACTAACCTGTTTAATAAACATGTCGGATTATATATATATATATAGCATTACTGATATAAAAAGCAAGAAACTTAACCATGATCTATAATTTTATCAAGTGACGCATTAGTTCGAAAATTTCTTCATTTAATCTTTCACATCATCAAATTTTTTCCAATATGTCATCAAAGAATTACAATTATCTTGTGTTAATGGGAAGATGCATTTATTTTTATGTAATGATTAATTTTTTTTCCAGAGATAGAATACAATAACTGAATTCTTTTGTAGATTTCCTCCTTTTACTCGACTGATTGGACCACGAAACCAGGGTTGGTAGTAAACAAAATCTTAAGGAAAAGACAGCAGGTAGACTATGGGGATTGAGGAGAGTTGTTCCATGGTTGGGAAAACAAAATCTTAGGAAAGAGACAGCAGGTAAATTATGAATTATGAGGAAAGTTTGCGTACAATGAAACTGAAGCCAATACGATTGGTTGCTAAATTAACATGTGTTTAGCTGCAGTACATTTTTTTTAAAAAAAATTTGTGAGGAGTATCCGATCCTCCCCCAGGCCCCAACAGGTGAGGTCCAAATATTTTGGCGATAAGAAGTGACGGATCCATAGATTTAATCTAATGGCTTAAATATTTGACACCTCACCAAATGACAAAAAGACTATTTTGCTTTTAAAAAATTTCAGACCCGCCCACCGTTTCATAAAACATAAACTCAAATTTTTTTTTTCTCTCTTTCTCTCCCCTGCGCAGCTGCCTCTCCTTCAATCCATTGTCATAGTAGCTCAGTACCAGTCCACACAAGGCCAAGCCTTTCTCTTTGCCGTCACTGTTGCTTCCAAAGCTCCGGCGAAGCTTCAAGCTCATCCGATTCCAACGCTGACGAAGAAGACCCATCTCGCTCTTCAACAAAAAAACTACCTTTTTCTCATGTGTGAAGCTGTCCCCAGTCTCAACTCTCATGGAGTGACGAGATTGCATAAGTGTATACATGCTATGACGATTTGAGATATGAGAAAATCACTTTAACTCACACATAATCATAACTGTTTGATAGGGACTATCACCTTTGAGGTACATTCTTTAACTCCCACATCTCCTAGAATACACGCTTACAATCATATTTAAAAGCACTTTGATCTTTTTGCTTTTTATTTTTCTTTGCATGTTTTTCTTTTAATAAACATATCATGCATGGGCATAGAAGAGAAAGAAAAGAAATACCCAATGATATTAAGTATTTGACATTCCAATTTTGCTATGCCGAAGCATACAAATGTCATTTCATGATTGGCAAGCAACAGTAGTGAAATGGTTATATTTACCTTTTTCTTAGGATTTTCTAGTCCTTCCTGTCAAAAAAAGTGATATGAGTGTTAAGTATAAGAGATAACTTAATCTTACTCATCACAAACACAAACCATAAAACTCACTTGCTTAGTTGTGCATAGAGATGCTCATCTAAGCTACAAACGATACGAAGTTTAGAAAACTTTGTTTCAATGGCCATCCAAAGTACACAAGTACCAATGTACACAAAACACACACTGTTTTTTATTTTTCTGATTTTTCAATTTTTTTTTTTAATTTTTATATGAAAAACAAAATAAACAAAACTGAAAACAAACAAAAACATGTTAAACAAAGCAAAGCATAAAAACTAGATTGACTCAAAAAGTAAAGCAGAACACATAAGTAATGCAAACAAAAACAAGAAGGGAGAGAGAGAAGAAGTGACAGAATCACTTGGAGTCCTTTTCCTTCCACACCTTGGAAGAACCCTTCTGTCTAGCAAACCCTTGATCCGGCGGTAAGGGGGAAGAATTAAAACTGTTCAAGTTCGAAAGGAACATGAGGGCTTTAAGAAGATCTCCAAGAGGAGCAAAAGAGGATGGAAACTGATTCTGGTTTCCCGATGCGATCATGCTATTGCTCTGTTGAGTGGCTAGCCACTTATAGCAGTTAGGTTGAGTATGACCGACTGCTCCACTGTGATGACAAAGATGCTGCTTCTTCTGTTTAGGCTTTTGAGAGTTAGCCTTCTTAGCCCTAAGGTTTTTAACCTTTTTCTTATCCTGCTTAGAGGGTGCTCCTAAGATAGATTTGCCCTTATCTATGTTCTCACTAGCTAAATCAGTTTTGACATTAGTGTTCTCAATTTCAACATTATTAGCAGAAAAAACAAAAACAATGGAACTAGTAAAAGCAATCCTTGGAGAAAAGAGATCATACCCTAAACTGGTTCGATTGGAAGCAGATTTTTGAAGACAGAGCATTTCACCAAGCTTAGCACTTGAAATCCTTTCCAGTTGAGCACTGACTTGGAACAGCTCCGCTTCAAGCTTCTTGGTCTTCTCAGTTAAGAAATTATTCTCAAATCTCAGTGCTCCAATAGTCTGATTGGCTTCATCAAACTTTGTCGAAAATTCTTCTCGCTCAAGCTCCACATCACTAAGCTTCTTGGAGGCCAACCTATACATCTTCTCATACTTCTCTAAGACCTTGTATAACTTTGCATAGGATGTGCAGATGTCATTTTGTTCATCCATCTTCTCAAACTTGGACTCCACCAATTCCTCTTCTTCATCCACATTTTCAACAATCCCCTTGATAGGATTGATAGTGGCAGTGAAGGCATTCAGGATTCCGTCATCCTCATTGTCGGAATCATCCTCAGGCTCAGTGTCACTCAAAGTAGTAGTAAGGGCCTTGCTCTTCCCAATACTCTTTAGATATGTTGGACACTCCTATTTCATATGTCCAAAGCCTTCACACCCGAAACACTTTGGTCCTAAGGGAACAGTATACTGACCGCTATTCCTAGCATCCTTCTTCCCTTTATCTTAGCTCTTGAACTGTGAAGAGCTAGATTGCCTATAGTCCTTGTCGAAGGCCTTCCCATTGGCATTCTTCATGAACTTCTTGAATTGCCTTGTAATGTAGGACTTCATCTTAGAATCTTCATCGTTTGAAGACTCATATGTGTCATTGCTCTTGGCCTTCAATGCCATGCTCTTGCTCTTACCCGACTTACGAAATCCTCGTTAACCCTAGCTCGTAGGTCTGCAGATTACCAACCAACTCTATCAAAGGGATCTTGTCAATATCCTTTGATTCCTCAATCGTTGTGATTTTGGCATGGAATCTCTAGAGTAGAGATCTGAGCACTTTTCTCATAATCTTGGGTTCAGGAATGGTTTACCCAAGATTGAAGGCTGAGTTCACTATGTCCTTGAGCTTAGCATAGAACTCATAAATGACTCATCCCCCTCCATCTTGATTTCTTCAAAGCTTGTAATGAGCCTCTGAAGCTTTGAATCCTTGACAACCTTGGTTCCCTTATAGGTTGTCTGGAGAAAGATCCATGCCTCCTTAGCAGTTTTAGTAGAGGATATCTTCTTGAACTCCTCATTAGTAACTGCACTGAATAAGGCATTCAATGCCCTGTTGTTGAAGTTTTCCGCCTTAATCTTGACATCATCCCAGTTGGCCAATGCTTCCTTCGGCTTGGTCCAGCCTATCTCAATAGCTTGCCACACTTTTTCATCTAAAGACTGCAAGAAAGCTCTCATGCATACTTTCTAGTATGCATAGTTAGTGCCATCAAATAAAGGAGGTATAATTAAAGACTGTCATCTATCCATAACAAACAGGGGTCAATGAATCAACACAGCAAAGATTAAAACCTAATCAGAGTGTGCCTGCTCTGATACCACTTGATAGGCCAAAAATATGTTAATCCCTTGTAATTAATCAATTGATTAATTAGCCAAGTTTATTAATTAATCAAATTAACACACAAAGTGCGTGGTAGCACAAACAAATCACCAATTAAACTAAGTGCAGTGGAAATTAAATTGACACGGTGATTTGTTTCAAATGGGGAAAACCAATACGGCAAAAACCCCACCAGGTGATTTTAAGGTCACCACTCCTGAGAATTTACTATTATCAAAACAAATGGTTACAAGTAAAAGAATCTTAGTACCTTCTACCAACCTACAGTTGAACCCTTATCCCAATACTTAATTGGACTTGTTTTGTAGTGACAATCTCTCCTTGTAATGCACGGCTCCTAGTACGTGACTAACCAATCCGTAGATCCCAGTACGCGACTTCAATCACCAACTAGAGAAGGTTGTTGGCTGCAAAATTCTTCGGTTCATCCAAACGATGAAAATCAAGAAGATGGTTGGTTACAAAACCCTACGGTGCACAAACACAGCAACTTCTTCACAAGAAAGATAAGTTAGGGCAAATTCTGTCTCCAATCACAATTTGCTTAAACAAACTTTGCTCAACACTTGTACAACTTGTTCCCTCTTTGACAGCCCTTAAAATAATCCTTTTATATGCCTATGGTTGTGAGAAAAGAAAGCCCAAACATACAATCACGGATTAGAGTCAAAACAGAACTGAAATTTTATTTTTCATAAACCTCGACAGATGCCTTATCTGTCGAGTTACTGTCGAGTCACGGGGCTGGAACAGCTCTTCAAGCTTAATAGATGGCTAGCTGTCGGGCTTTAATGACAGGCACTTTCTCAGCTTGAATCTTGGACAGACTTGCATGACTTTAACACTTGAACTTGAAACAAGCTTTCTTGAAGTATTAAACACATCCTAGATCTACCCAAATACAAGTAAAGTGTGTTCTGTTAAAGGATTAGCCAATTACATAAAATAGTAACATATGTTCCTAACAAGTGAATCACATATGTCCTAACAAAATCTGTAAATGAGTTCATTGAACAAATAGTTGAACCCCAAAGGAATTATTAGCAAAAAGAGTCACCAAAGATGAATTCACACTGTATGCAATAGTGGCAATGAAAATCCTTTGGGATGCACGGGTGAAAGCTCTGGTTTCAAACACTAAAGAAAGCATAAATTAGCTAGCACATCGTCTTAATACATAGTATGACTCTAACTTGAGATCACTTGGGATTACGAAGGGAACTAAAGAGCAAAAAAGGGAAAGTGCTTGGACCAAACCACCTGATCAACTGGTAAAGCTTAACTTTGATGCTTCATGTGATCAAAATAATGTAGGCTTGGCCATGGTTGTCAGAAATCAAGAGGGGAATGGCAGAGCAAATAGACGTGGGATAAGCCTCTGCAGTAAGATGGGTAATGCCATTGGCAAATGAAGAGAGATTTGAACAAGTTGTGGTAGAGGGTATAAAGGTAAGCACTCCAAATATTTGATAAAATGATACTATGTATATATATATATATATATATATATATATAATGGTAAAATACAGTACAGATTGCACAATTGGATAGCTATTTCTCTTCCTTTTTTTGTAGTCCAATGAATCTGTGCTAGAGATAATCTTTATATTGTTAGCTGGTTGTGGAGGATATATCTTTTAAATTGTAGCTACTATTATCAACTTCATTGTAAATTCAGCTTGCAAGCTCCCTGGGAATGGAAGAGCATAATGAAGGATATTTTGGCTTTGGCTTCTTTTTTCAGATAAGAATGTTGTGCACAGCCTCATAAAATGAGCACTGGGGTCTAATGACTCTAGTTTGATAGGCCAAAAACTGATTGACCCCTTGTGATGAATTAATTGATTAATTAGCCAAGTTTATTAATTAATCAAATTAACATACAAATGCATAGTAGCACAAACAAATCACCAATTAAATTAAGTGCAGCGGAAATTAAATTGACATGGTGATTTGTTTACGAATAGGGAAAACCAACACGGCAAAAACCCCACCAGGTGATTTTAAGGTCACCACTCCCGAGAATCCACTATTATCAAAATAAACAGTTACAAGTAAAGGAATCCTAGTGCCTTATACCAACCTACAGTTGAACCCTCACTCCAATACCCAATTAGACTTGTTCTGTAGTGACAATCTCTCCTTTTAATGCATGGCTCCCAGTACGTAACTAACCAATTGCACGGATCCTAATAAGCGACTTCAATCACCAACTAAAAAAGGTTGTTGGCTGCAAAGTTCTTCAGTTCATCCAAACGATGAAAATTGAGAAACTCCTTGGTTACAAAACCCTACGGTGTACAAACACAACAGCTTCTTCACAAGAGAGATGAACTAGGGAAAATTCTATCTCCGGTCACAATTTGCTTGAACAAACTTTGCTCAACACTTGAGCAACTTGTGTCACCTTCGACATCCCTTAAAATAATCATTTTATATGTCTAGGGTTGTAATAAAAGAAAGCCCAAACACATAATCACGAATTGGAGTCAAAACAGAATTGAAACTCTGTTTTTCATAAACCTCGACAAATGGTTATCTGTCAAGCTATTGTCGAGCCACGAGGCTGGAATAGCTCTTAAGGCTTGATAGATGGCTAGCTATCGAGCTTTAATGAACAGCACTTTCTGCACTTGAATCTTGGATAAACTTTCATGGCTTTAACACTTGAACTTGAAATGAGATTTCTTGAAGTATTAACCACATCCTAGATCTACCCAATTTGCGTTTTGTCAAAAGATTAGCCAATTACATAAAATAGTGACATATATTCCTAACAAGTGAATCATATATGTCCTAACATAGTCTATTGTTGCCTATAAATATTCCCCCAACAATAAAGAGGGCCTTGGCCTTTGATGCTGCATTTTTGATGCTGAGTTTTTACCAAGTCTACTACCGAAGAAATGAGAACCTCTAAATTCAAATTCAAAGAAATATGACAAGGTACTATTATTAGTTTATTACATCGAAATTGTTTTTCTATAATGTTTTTTAGTGTTAAGGAATGCCTTATTCTTTAGTTTTATTGTTTTGGCTGCCTCATTGATTGCTTTTGCCACTTCTCTCACTATAAATTAACTACTCATTATATGATTGGATATCATTCAATTGGAAAGGACATTAATGTAAAGAAAAGTCGAAATTAATGAAAGAAATTAGTCTTTGCTTTTCATAGTTGACTGAATGTGTTTGTTAGTCCTTTTATTTCTCATATGGCATATAATTTTCTTAAATTGACATAAATCAAATTCTAGTGGGTCATACTCAAGGGGTCGTTTATAGCTTGTAGCTGAATTAGAGTTTATTAGATTATTTAAGCCAAAGTTACTTAAAAAATAAGGTAATGGTCTTTTGGCCAAATTGTACCTCCTTCCACATCATTATAACCTGGAGTTGAGGTCTTGGTTTTAATTTTGTGTGAATATGGAAGTATTTTCTTTGAAAATATTATAATTTTTATAAAGAAAATTTCAGATTAGTAGAATATTGAAAAGAAAGCTCAATTTTTAGAAATAAAATATTGAAAATTTTGTTACCTCTCTATCCTTTTTCTAATATGTTGCTCACATAGTCACACATCCTGATGGACTTGCATTCATTTTCTGCCCTTCTTCAACAGGTGTGTTTGGACTATGGTTTATCAATTTATTAATACTTAGCACCAGTTCTGAAAGGTCACTCAGAAGCTAATGAGGTCTCTCTTGGAATCTTCGACCCTTTTGAAGGTACTAAGTTCACATTATATGTATGCCAGCTATGTAATTGTTGGAAATATAATTTGATTTTAATATGGGAGTAGTCATGAGGTTACTCTAGGCCTAGCTTGGACTGTTTTAATTTTAGTTAGTATGACTTAAGGCCTTCTGTATTGTAGTTATGTTAAATATGACAAAATATAAATAAGATCAAATGAAATCATATTCCAGTTGGCCAAGTTTAGAATAAATTATCTTACTGAATGAAATATGATCTTTATGTTGTTCTTATTATACAAATAATGGTTATTTCTCCTTGTGATCTTGAACATACCTCATGTTAGAGGCTAATTGGAACCTTTCTCCTGAATTGATATCCCTTGCACTAAATTTAATGTTCACTTCACCTAAAACAAAAATTCATGCAGAGCATCTTTGCTTAGATAACCACTTGCCAGAAATTGCGCTACACTTGAAGAGCCAAAGCAGTCGACCAAGACAAAGCTGCAAGTCTAATGCAAGCACCCCATTGCCAGAAACTAGGCCTTTCGATACTGACAATTGACAAACCACTTCTCTAAGCCCACCATCACTAGCTGAAAAACTATGGTAAACCTTAGAATTATTAAAAACATCTTGTTCTTGAATAACCCCTAAATTTGTTCTTCTCCAATTGCCTAGGGTCAAACTTATTGAAAACTTGACAGAGGAAAAAGTGTTGAAAATGAGGGTTTCTTTCACTATCTCACACATGCCAAACATAGATCATGCCCTACATCGTAGCATCAGTAAGACTTCTATGGCTCTGGTTATAAATTTCTTTGATTGATGGCTTTACTATGAAGACATTATGTGGCCATAGCTAAAGTTGATGCAAGTGCAGCAACATTCATCGGTAGCAACATTCATTGTGAACTGGAACTGAATGAACTTTTGAATGTTCTTATATACATACCTTCTCCACCTCAAAACTATCACCGCATAATTAAACAACCAAGATGACAGCATTTGTGCTCTCCTTTGCCACTTTAGTGCCTTGGATTCCCATGGAAAGCCCAATAATTTTCTTCTCTTAGAATAAATACATGATTCAAGCTGGCAGTTCTCTCTTCCAATGAGTATTTATTGAAAATTCCCTATTCTACTCCAGCTTCATTGTTGAAATCCCCATCAAGATTGGGAATCCCACATTCCAAAGCTATCACTCTTGCTACATGTTCATTGTCACAGGTGATCATTTTGATGTTTACTCTAGAGAGTGCATATAGTCTTCTTACTCTTCCTCTTTTCAAAATCCCCACTTCTATTTTTCTTTCAATTGAGGGCCTTGACTTAGATTATCTCAAAATTTTGCTTGATTTTATCGATATTGATACCTAAATCATAGATAGCCCAATAATGTAGTACTTTTTCTATACGGCTCCCAAATCCTTCAACAGGTCATGCAGAAATCCTGTTTGTAAATTGTACTAGCTGTGTTGAAACCAAAAACTTGTTGCCTTATAACATAAACATTTTCTACTTTTTCTTAAGAAGTACATTCCCTCGTTACTTCTTTACCAAGCCAAGATTCTCTAGCTTCATCTCATTAACTGTCAAGTGCCTGTTTTGTCAGTGAAAACCATGGTGTAATCAAGCATCAAGAATTTCATAGAATATGCCACATGTAAGAGTAGCTGATAAAGGCAGACCTTTTGGAGTTGCAACCACCATAACTGTGACTGCCATGGCAAAAAGGCATGATTAATCATCGTGCACTATATCTCTAATACTTTGAGTTTTAAATATTTGTATGAGTATTAAGATTTAGAGCATTAGAGCAACAAATGTTCTCTCATGTAAGCTCTTAAAGTTGCATACTTTGGTTTTGTTATTTTAATTTTATGTTCACTTTTTTTTAACATAATGTCGGTGTTTTCAAACCAACATCATTGTAGTGGTTATCTTTAACATAATATTTTTGCTTTAAATCAAGCTTTAGTATGACCAGGCTGCTTGTCTTGTGCTATTACTCTCAAGAAAGAGGTTGCACCAGAGAATGATGCTTCCTATTGGTAGTTGAGGAAAGATGATTAGTTAAATTCATTTTTTTTTTTTCATGATTATGTTTCAATCTTCCACTCTTTTCATTGTAAATGCATACATATGTCAAATTTAGCAATCATAAATTATCATATTAGATGTTGATTTCGTTTATTCTTTTTTCCCTTCGGTTACAACATCACCAGCGAGTATTCTTTGGCTTTTCCTTTTATGGAGACCACTTAAGAAGATTGGCTTTTAATGTCTCTAGGAAGTTTCCTAAGTCCTACATGCAACACATATAGTTGTGAGTCAATTTTTTGTCATTTACTTTCTGTTCAGCTATGTTTGCCATTTACAACTCTTTCCCTATATCAGACTATGTTATCATCTTTATGAGTTATAAAGAGTACAAGGGAAATACACTTTATTTTAAATGATTTATTTTCTTGTGATGAAATCCATCAATGTAGAAGTTATTTAATTTGTAGGGAATTTTTATATTGCAATCATAGGAATGGACCCTTTATGCATGTGCCTGATGTTTTTACTTGCTTAAAGAATCTTTAAGCTTAAGAACCTGTGATCTTGTTTGCAGAAAAGATGAATGATCTTAACAAGTGAGTGAAAAGGCAAAGACCAAGTTGCAATTTCAATAAAAGTACCTAATTGCCCTCACTCCAGCCTCTCAATATTTGCTTAGGTCATTGAGGTATGTTCATAAGCATTACTTTGTGTGTTACTCTGCTTGGGATATCTTGAATTAAACTATTGAAAACTCTATCAAAGTTTGATTATCCTTCTTGCAAATCGAACTAAAACTTAATTTGAGCTTTAGGTTGTTAAAACAGTCACCTAAAACAAGCCTTGTTAGAAGTGATTTGTGCATAAGGTAGCTTGTAACTATATATGGCCTGGTCATGTGATTGTTACTGCATGGGCTAGGGCATGTATAGCTTAGTGGGGGTCAGGTCACCCAAAATTAAAGGCATTAACTTATAAATTTAGGACACTTGCCCCACAGCTTTTCATAGTCACCTTGTCACCAAATCAATCAACTTCTTTTTCTCTACATTGGAATATGATCATACATTCTTAAATACTCTCTCCTTAGTTAGCCACCTTGTTTAGGTCAATTTTATGTATATTGCTTCTCTCTAATGAACACACTATTTTTTTTCTTTATAATATAACCTAGGGTCTTTTTTTAAGGCGACGGTAACATATTCAGTTGAAGGAAAATATATGCATATTTCAAATAAGGTATGGCTAAAAATAAAATTTTAATGCAAGTAAAAAATTCTTTTAGTAAAGACCGATAATTTTCCTGGTGTACCTTTGATGTTAACTTAATCCCATCAAAACCTCTTGCTTTCAAATGGGATTATGTGGTTTTGATATCTGGCAAATTGGAGGAATTGGGGCATACAATACAAATTTCTCTCTCTCTCTCTCTCTCTCTCTCTCTCTCTCTCTCTCTCTCTCTCTCTCTCTATATATATATATATATATATATATATATATATAAGAAATATTAAAAAAAATCAATACCATGGATGGCAACAGCCACCCTGGCCTCCCTTTTCTTTACCTTTGATCATGGCCTGCTTAATTCATACCGGTACTAATTAATTCCTTTTGTGGTATTGTTGTTCTCTTGCCAGAGTTACTATTATACTTAGATGTACTATGACTTGAGCATTGTTGCAAAACCTTGGGAACTAAGTATTTTGATAATTTCTTTTGTGTCTATCCTTATTGAAGCAAAAATTTTTAAAGTCTAGTTTGTTGACAATCGATCATCTTTCTATACCAATTATCCAACTGATGAAAAGATGGCATACAATTTCCTTATATAAAATATTTATAAAAAAAGTACTAGTATTTTTTTGTAACTTGTCAATGTGTAAATGTGTTTTTTTTTTTTCTTTTTTCTTTTTTCTTTTCTCTAACTTATAATAATTGTTGGTAATATAATTTGGTTTCAATACTAGAGTAGTCATGAGGTCACTTTGCTTTAAGTTCAGTTTTCATATGCGTCATTGTAATTTTAGTTAGTATGATTTAGGGCCTTCTACATTGCTGATTTGTTGAACATGCCAATAATATAACTAACATTAAAAGTGGTCTAATATTCTAGGTAGTCAAGTTTACAGCAAGTTATCTGATCCACTAAAGTTTGAGTTTTTTAATATGATTCTCAAAGTAATGGTGTTTATTACTTCTTTGTCCATTTGAATGTATGAAATTCACCCTCAATATTGTTGGTCATTTATTTCTTAATTGTATTCCTATGAAAATTCAAGGACAAATGACTATTTTTTTAATAAATCTCATAGGAATTTTTGATACTTAGTAAAACTAATAATTACTTTGCGATAGCTATTGATTTGTCATAGGATTGGTTTTATTTAGTGAATTGGCCTTGGGGGGGAGCTTTTCTTTTTACCCTAATGTCACGTTAAAGGCTGGGTAAAATGTGGTCTCTTGAATATATATATCCCTTAGTCTTAGGGGCTCCCTTCTTATGTGCGTGAACAACCTTCTCACTCTTCATCTTCACTGAAACACCACTTTTGTTTTTCTCTGAATCAAAGTCTAACATAGATTATAGAATTTATTGATATTCATACTCAAATCAAAGACAAGCCCAAGAAAGTGTCGCTTTCTTGGTAGGGCTCCAAAAATCTTTACAAGCAATTCATAATGTACTTTGTAAATGGTATTGGTTGTGTTTAAACCAACTGCTTCTTGTTTTATATATCAAGAACATTTGATACTGTTCTGTGAGTACCTTCCCTCATTGCTTCTTTTAAAGGCAAAATTTTGTTACCTTTATCTCATTTAATGTACAAGTACCTGTTTTGTCAGTGCAAATACTTATGTCTTACTCCAGTGTCTCACAATTAGAGATCCCTAGCCAAGGCATGATCAACTATCATGTATTTCATAGAATAAGCTAAAGTTGTCTTCCAGCTAGAGGCAGGCCTTTTGTAATTGCCAACACCACGATTATGACTAGCAGTGACAATACCAACAAGTGCATTGAAATATGTTGATGCTGCCCATCTCTCAATACGTCCACCCTAATGTCTCCACTCTTTAGGGAGAACTTTTCAAATTGCCTGGATTGCTTGAAGTTACAGATAGCAAAAACAACAACAACCCAAACAACAGCAACAATAATACTCCTACCATGATAATCGTATGCCCAAGGAAGTATATTTTTGAAATGACAGCATATTTTAAAGATATTGGAATGCTAAAATGACAGCATAAGTTGGATGAGAATCTTATGAGAAACGAAGACTATACTTTTGTTGGGACATATGGAAAAGTAAATAGATGAATTTAGTAAGGAAAAATTATTTAAATATGTTGTGGTGACTATTAATTTGTGATGTTAGTAGTCTTAATGCTTAAAATGATGTTTAAGCTGTAAAGATGACCTTCTCTGTATTAAAAATGATTGTCCAAGTAGACTTGAATCCAAATAAATTTATAAGATCCAAGCTGATCTGATCAAAATGAGAAACTTTGAACCTAAGCATGGTTGGTGTGAAGAAAATCCGATTTTAATCGGTTTGGATTTCAGGATTCATTAATAGAAACTTGTAAAATCCACCCACCTTATCAATGGGTTGATTGGTTGTTCACATTACTTCTCAAATTAACAATAGGTTCCTCCCTATTGGAATTAGCTACTTTCTTCTCTTTGGGTGGCATGATACCTAGTTAACAAGAACTCAAAGAAAATATATAGATGGTACAAAAATTATTACTACAAAACATAAGAAGTAACATCGCCAATGTTGGTTTTTAGACCCCTTAAAACACAACTGATTTAACCTAGGTAATTAGCCTAGCTGTTAGTTAGTCCAATTTAACAAATCTAGGTTATCACAATCACAAATATCATATCATACAAAGCAGCGAAAAAATAAATAATACAAGATATGATCACCCAGGAAAACCAAACCGATAAAAAACCTAGGGAGGATTTAACCTAGCTATCCTCAAGGTAAAAAGCAAATCCACTAGAAAGAATCGAAGTTCATACAATAGGACTTACAAGCCCCCACGCTCGACTTCTTATTACTACCAACTAGTAGAACTTACTGACACGACCACGTGCAAGCTCCAAATCCACAAACTCTTTCTTTCTTTGGCCTTTGCAAAACACAAACACCCCCGTTTGTGACTTTGAGATCCCACTCAAAGGTTTAGCAACACAAACTCTCCTGTTTGTGACTCCAAGACCACCCTTGAAGGTTTAGATCATCAACACCTTTGATTACAAGAGAAGGTAGCAACTTCTACAATACCGGATCTTGAGATTCTTCAAGGAATAGCACCGGTAGAAGACATAAGAGAGCTTTTTAGGAACAAAACCCTAAATACAAAAGAGGCACACTCTTTTCTCTCTGAAAAGCCCCATAAAAACGTGCTTAGGGTTTCCTTTATATACTGGGAGAAGTAGATTAGAAACCTTAATCCTAAATGGGCTTGAACTGCTGTTTGGACTTAATTAAAATTTTGCAAATACGACTTTCGATCGATCAAGCCTGTCTTTCGATTGATCGAACCAGACAGATTATGAAATCTTCTTCCTGTAGCTTGTATGTTCTTGAATCTTGACTTGAATCACATTGAGCATTGTCTAATAAAACCTATAGACTCTAAAATCTATATCTAGATAAGTTTGTGTTCACGATTTGCCAATTGTTCTAAACATTTAGAACCTAACAGCCAAAATGATTTAAAAATTTCTCTTCAAACATATCCTAAGAACCAAATGCTTTAACAAAATCCAAGATCATAACCTGGTTCCAAATGTCTACAGAATCATAACCTAGCTTTGATACCACATTTGTAATGCCCCAAAATCATAAATAATAAAAATCTATTCAATCTAGATAATCCATTAAAATATTAATCAAATGTAACCAGCAACCTAAAATCTCATCACAATTGTTAGAGCTCTAATCCCCCAAAGATAAAATATCCTCAAAATAATTTTCCATTACAATAATTAATACCATAAAAGTGATAATAAAATCTTCAGTTCTACAAAATAATTTGTAACTATTATCTTCTAAGAATCTCTACTCTAATGATCCCTCTAATGTATCTATAAGGGGGAATTAAAGGGGGTGAGATAACTCAATAAGTGGAATTCACTAACATTGAGGTGTGAGAACAAACCTTTTAAATAAATAATCCATACAGCAAAGTTATAACTTGCAAACTATCTATATTTTTCACATCAAATATTTCATATAAAAATATAATTATATTGAGAGTCATCATAATATATCAACACCATCATATAAACAATTTCTTAAGCTTTTCTCGTGGTCAACATTTACTCCCCATTGACAGGGTTGTGTTGTCCTCTTTTTAAGACTGGAACCCCATTTTCATCTCCTTTCTTAAGGGTGTCTCCTTTGGAACCTAAAAGTGCACTCCTTTGCTATGGAGCTCCCTTTTTGGATCCTTAATGGTATACTCCCTTACTAAGGAGCTACCAAATATGCATTGTCCCCCTTTTCTAGGACCGTCCCTTGCTAAAGACTACCTACAGTATGGTTGTCACTTGCTAAGGACTAAAATATAACACTGAGCTTTTAATCATGAATTGCCATAGGATTCATAACAAATTCAAGATGCTCACAGCAAATAATCCAGTCATAATACTCAAAAATACAAAGATCTATCCACATATACAAGTTTAAATAAGTTTAGGTTGTCCCACAGGTTTTTCATATAACAAATAGTCAACGTTTCCATGCAATGTTCACATCAAGCATTTATAGAATATCTATATATTTATAGAATATCTACATACTTCTTTGTTATAAGAATAGTTTGAAAACCAAAACTGTTTTGTGAAATCCCCAAATTAGTAAATACCACTTACCTTTTATTTGCTAAAAACATGAAATCAACCACCCTTGAGTCACAATAAATCAGTAGAATTAGAACCTAGTAACACCAAAATAGGTCCATCAATGGATGAATTTTCCACTAAAAATATGTTTTCATACTTAAACAATATAATCTTGGACAACAATGATATTTCCAAAATTTTCCATTTGTTTACTTAACTGTCCAATTCACTTTCAACTTTGATCCAATTGTTCTATTTCACATATTTTCATTGTCTAGCCATCGTATAATCTACTATTCCTTAGAAGCCCCATGTTATATTCATATCTGATCAACCTAATATTCATATCTATTAATCAAATAGTAGAAGCCACATATTATATTTTTATCTAATCAATCTTTAAAGCCTATGGAGGACCATACGACTATATGTACTATTTTTATCTAATCAATCATAAAGCCTATGGAGGGCCATGTGGTTATGTACCATGCCTATTTTAATATTGTAACAATCATAAGTCAGCTTTCCCATTAATATAGTGAGAGGGTTAGATTCATGAAACCCAATGCCAATTATTCTACTAGGTACCAAAATAATAGATGCACAGACCCATGTCTTCCTATATGCGTGGGTACAATCGCTAGGCATAGAATAATTCCAACTTACTAAAATTACAGCAAAACAAAACCATACTTGCAATTCTCACGCATAGCTGTAGAGAAGAAAAGAAAAAGCCCAATCGTGTGTTGTGACTAAAACAAAAGGAAACCTCCTGTATATATACACGTATAACTTAAGAGGTAAGATGTTAGGGTTTTTAAAGCTTATTAAAGTTCATATATTTACTTATATCTTCTCACTTGGGCCTCATATATCATAATAATTATTTTATTTAAATATTTTAGATTCAAATCAATTAAA